>NC_135394.1:6135000-6295000 GCF_051989625.1 Stigmatopora argus
CCACCTACTTCCCGAGTCCAATAAACTTTCATTTTACCTCACCCTGTTTACATTCGGATCCACTGCCCATAACAAACTGAAGAAAGAACTGATTTACTTGAGTCTTTGTTGTACAAGTCGTATTTTTTTGCCCGAAGATAGCTATTGTCAGACACCAAATTTCACATAAAAAGGGCCAGCCTTCAAAGAAACTCCCTCTTTCCATGGTTATGCCCTTTTTTGGCACAGGCTGGTGTGCCAAAACAGTCCAAACAGGTGCAGTGACTTTTGCAATGGGACTAAAGTCAAGATGCTCTGGTCTTCAGCCTCAATCACAAATGTGGAGCCCTCTTTCTTAATTCCAAGATAGTGCCGAAGAGAGTTTAGTTGCAAATGTCTATGACTTGGCTCGCCTTTTTACAATGCCACTTTCATAAATTATTTGAAGGAAAAAGGAGCAACAGAAGTGCAAAACTAGAACAGTGATTTATGTGTCTGTCTTTTACTAGGAAGACCCATTCTTTGCGGGGCTGGGCTGCTGATCCCCCCTTTGTGACATGACATCATATTGACTATACAATCTTTGTGTACAAGTTTTAGTGTGTAACGGCAATATAAATTCAGTAAGTTATGTTTTTACCTCAAGATTTAATGCAAGCAATTTGAACACCGCTTTTGACTTGTAAGGGTGAGAATTTTTTTTAGGGCAAATGTTACTGGCCAATTTTACAGCAATATACAGTAATATAGCATTTTTTTGCCTCAACATTCAAATAATTGACAACAGATTCTTAGCATGAATAATAAAACGAAAAAACATGATGAAATGTGAATAATAGATTGTAAATTGTATTTGTTGCATTATATCTGCTTAGATTTAAAAAAACATGTTCACCTAAAGTAATGACAGATGTGCACAATTTAACGATACTATTTCAAATTATTATATATTATACTATATTAATAGGTTAGGGATGGCATCAATCTTGTGTATCAATTCCAAAACCAAACAAATTCCATCTGACCTCAGATATCCTTCATTGGAGATTGGCTTCCTTTGGTTCTACAGACCTTAAGAATTCTTATTTTGCTGACGTGTTCTTTTCCAAGTTTTTTAATTGGTAGGTGCATTTGAGGTGATTGAGGTAGAAAAGCACTATAAAAGTAAAAGTCCATCTACCGCAAGTCTTTGTTTTTAATCACGAATCTGTTAAAATATTCTTAAAAGTCGCTACTTTTATTGCAAAAAGACATTTTCAACCGAATATTATGAGTATTTCTCTGTTCACTCAACATTTAAGTTTACTAGCGCTATTAACAGTGGCCATCTGTTCATGAAAACAGTCACTTGAAGAACACTTTCCCACCTGGTTGCTGTTTACAGTGGTGTCAAAATTCTCTGCATGCATTCATTTCATCCTTGCGTCACGGCTCTTGCCCTCCAACTCTTCTCCGAAGTCATACACACTCAGTTCATTAATTGTAATCACTGTTGAGTGCGTTACTTCAGCCAGGACTGCCTTACATTACTTTATTACTCCCTGCGGAAAGTAATATTAATTATATTACAAGATACTGCAAACTGCTATTTTTTAACACACCTCTTTCAACATATTTCCCAATTGCAAAGCATTAAGAGTGTGTACATCATGAATTCTGGGTCTTGTGTTAGTTTTCTGATAATTTACTGCCCCTACTGGTAAACCTTTCTGACATGTAGCAATAAAAAATGTCTTCTGAAAACATAGGTAAATCTAGTCAGTATAATTGCTACACACTCTGCTATTATTTAGACCACTACTGTTGCAACACCACTTGCTGATCACAATGTCATTTAGTTGTGTAAATGTCCAATCGAGCAGCATCAGAATAAACAGCAAGATACTATTAAAAAGTAACACAATTTAACGTATAATAATAAACCACTGCTATTGTTAAACCTAACAAAGTAACGTAAGATGTTGCTTGGTGGATACATGGCTTCAAAATTGGTTGATGTGCATCCCTCCTTTTTACAAACATTTATTACCACACAATCACTGTAAGAAAAACATTGATGACAGTTTCACAACCTGGGGTTCATGTGCTTAGATTTTTTTTTCAAGATAAAAAAGGGAAGATAAAAGTCATGGTCATTAGTCTTGACTTTGAGGGACTCTATCTTCCTGGGAGACACCTAATGTATCTTATGACATTTGGCTACATCATTTTGAATGATTAGCACCTTCTTAGAGGACACAGGATTTATCACTGCTTCTGTCCCGACACCCTCTGATGCCACTTCGAGCGTAACTTGTGAGTTTCCTCCAGGCGAGCTGTGACCAGCAGCCTGTGCAAGGCAGGAAAACACTCATTAGCTGATATGGAAGGTTTATTTTGGACACTCTCTCAGATGCACACACTTTCACGATTTGTGATTTTCAGTTACGGTACAGAAAAACGCTTATTTTCAAATGAGAATTTGAAGGCGTAAATGTACCTTTTTATTTGTAGTTTATCATTTTAAATGTGGTTGTGTGTTATGGTACACCAAGACGTCTGTAAGGTCGTCGAGAAAGGGGAATATCTTGCATATTTACTTTTTTCATGTTTACAAACACATTTATTAACACTCAAAAATATGTTGAAAATGATATTGAAAATATTTTGTTATTGGTTCACTAACAGCCTCTTTGTATTTAGTTTGAACTCTTTGTAATATATTTTCATGTTTTCTCTTTTTTTGTTTCCATAGGTTAATTAAAGGGATAATGTTCAAACTCTACTTGGAATGGCCCTTGAACGCAACATATGCGATGAAGCGTTGTCAACGTGACAAATAGGTAGGTTGTGGTTACCCATATGCGAGAACAAGAGCAAAATTAAAGTTTAGTATTCTTAAAACACAAAGTTGGCTTAGGCATTGACGATACATTCCAAATCGTCACGTAACTCATGCCTGCCAGTCTTTGTATGTAGTAACTATGTTTGCCATCCAACATCCATCACTCCCAAGCCGTTCGCAACGTGCTTCTCCCGGGCTCCTTCGTGTCGATACATAGCTTACTTCCATCTTCCAAGCTTTCACACATGCATCCTGTTGTCATTCATGCCTGGCCTTTCCTCTGTATAGCTATAAACTGTTGTCTCTTTGACTATTGAGAGTGTTTTTGAGGTTTAAAAGTGCTACAGGCACACAGAAGTCAACTGCCTCACCACTCGCTTGGGATGTTTTAAATGGATTTACCGTAAGGCTTGAAGTACACGGGCGGGCTATTTTAAGGGTCTGCTCATTTGACCACAAGAACATGAATGTCCGCTGGGTTGACCGCAGTAAGTAGTGTGTCGGCAAAAAAAGGAATGCAGTCAGTCAAGGGGTCAGGGTCATACAAAATTTTGAATTTAGTGCAAATAGAGCCGCACACCGACTGAATGGATGCAACGTCCATTCTAAAGTATATTTTATACTTTTAAGTGTGCCCCATCGGTGTGAAAATATAATATGTTGCCTCTCTAGTTGCAAGAGAAGTCCATGCTCCAAGCTCTTTGCTGGCTTCAAAACAAGTTTTTTTTGTTTCTGTAACTTTGATGTCTGTTCAAATGACACTAAATCCGTGTAAATATGATGTAGCAAGGTTAAGGGCAGTGCAATCTTACAACGCCAGAGCCAATACATGCACAAATGGTAAATGGCAGCATGGTTGTCTTTTGTTTGGACAGATTGAAAATTAGAATTACTAGTTCACAATACACTGGCCTACGAAACATTGAAATATCAACGTAACGCCAACTAGGAGCCACACTAATGTAATTGCACAAATGACCAAGAAGGACACCCGATTTATTGTATATTTTTGTATTTTATATCCAATGTTGCCTTTGTTTTAACTAGGCATTTCATTTTTATGTGTGTAAAAGATAAATGATAGAAAAATTAGAGATACAAAGTTGTATATTTATCAACATACCACATAATCCAACCGAAAGAAAAACGCCAATTAAATTAAGGGCTTTATTGTAGGCTATGTGATGTTCTGTCATTTAGAGGGATTAGGTAACTGTTCCCATATTCATATTTTTGTAATTAGTTGAGGTCTAGGTAAAAGGTGACTGCACAAACAGTAATTAAAATAAGTGGATGGACTTCACACATTGTACAAGGTCCCACAACAAAGCCCAATCAGTAAACTTTATCACACAGCGACATGTTGGTGAAGGAAGTCTTTCGATCGAACCTTGTATTTTCTCATATTTGTGAAGGTGTGACTCAGCCTTCAACTGTACCCACAGGAAAAGTATTGCACAAATTGTACCATGGAGCCTAGTGTGTAAAGAATGAATTAGGGGAATTCTATAATTGATGATGTGGGTTATTTCCCACTTGTCTAACAACTGTTATGAAGTAATGATTAAAATATATAATATATCTAATTGGACAGAAATGTCTGAAAAAGATAGAGTAAAACAAAGTACCATTTCAAGACCTTTTAACATCATTTTTAGATGACCATGCTTTTTACAAATTCTAAAGACATGTATTTAAGTATATAATGTCCAGTACTCATTTTATCCATAACATTCACGTTCGTCTTTGAAGGCTTACTTAATTGAACACAAGTAGAAAACAGTCCCTCCAATACTCTAAATTTGACAAGTGTATGACTTGTTTTTGTAAAAAGGCTCGAGTATGATTTAAAAATTATGTTAATAACGATTTCAAAAATGCAATTTGCACTTTCATTCAAACCCAGTATAGAAATTGAAACTTGCTAACACTGTCAAGCGAATTCCCTACATGCCAAAAAATAATTTAATGGTCTTAGCACATAGGAGCTACCCAATAATCCACGTGTACTTTGCAGTTAGACAGTCCAGATTCAGAAGTGAGCTAGCTGACAAAAAATTGTCAGCCTCATTTGCATAGTGTATGCCCGGTGGATTCCCTTGAATCGCATATGCTGTCAGATTCTCACCAGTTTGCAGTGAGTTTATGTTAGCATCTTTTAAAGGCTGAAGATATTCCCCTGCATGTCTGTCACTTCCTACACAGAGCCAGTCATGCATCCTTTTGATGTGGGAGTGCTGACTCACCATTCCTCCTCCAATGGTGGATATCTCTAACATCAAGTACTCACGTGTACTTTGACTGCGCACTTTGCATCCTTCAACCTGAGCCAATGAAATGCCTCAGTCCCCCCGTGGCTAATTAGAAGCCGTCTTTAAACAAAAGCGACTTTCGGCTAATGACGGAGATTTGAAAGTATTGTGGTTGGAGTGAGCTGGGAATCCCTGACAAAAGGAGAAAGACCAGATACCGCTCTGTCAGATCTCTTTATAGTCAATTATATTTGAGTCATTGCCGCTTTGGAAGATTTACTAACGTGTTAAGAAAAAAACCCTGAATATAACCAGTGAGGGCGTGCAAAGTGATGGAATCCAATTCCTTCTTTTGCCCACGTATAACCCTATAAAATATCCATGTAATCTTTAACAACTGTTATGAGATTGTGGTATCCATCTTGAGAAACCTTAATACATTTGATATTTTGCTATGATTCCTTGAGATAAAACTTATAAACATGTGCTCACATCATCTATCATCTCTCATAATGAATTTCAGACCTTTTCTGTCTGAATGTTGAGGAGAATGTAACATATCTTCTAAACTTGTACCAGATACAGTACTTTGGTTATGTACAGTAAATGAGCAGCACCATACAATACCTCGGAGATGTATTGTGGTTATCCATGACCATCTCATTATGTATATATGTATCTGCACCTCATTTATTGACATCTGCCCATTACTAGCGCAATATGAAATTGCGACCACTAATTTATTTTTTTGTTACTGTGAGTGTTTATGAATGATTAACACTAGAGTAAATATAGGATGGCGATGGGAAGTGAAGATACGTCTCCATATAAGTTAATAAAAATCTGAAAAAACGTAGTGTTTGCCCTCACACCTCCCCATCCATCACCCACCCTCCCATCAAAAACTGTATATCCACCTTGAAAACAAAATAACTGCACCAATTGGGTGGATTTTTCAAATAGCTTTGCAGACGTTTCCTCTGATATCCTGTTTTTATAAATTGCTAAAGCTCATCCAGATTGGATGAAGATTCTGCGCAGCCATTTTTAAGTATTGCATGAATTGATAATGAAATGGAAGTCTAGACTTTGCCAAGGCCATTCTAAAACATGAATATTCTTTGATCTAAACTAAGCCAATGACCATTTAAAATTTAGTTTTTTTTAGCTACATTTTGGATAATCATTAATGGAAAGGGCTGCTAGATTTATATAGGCTTGTAATAATCACATTTTAAAATTAAATCAAAATTATTAGTATTCATATACATTAATGTAATGTATATTGTATAATAATGTATGTAATGTATATTGGATTGAATAAAGTTATCTAATCCAATATACATTAAGCCACTAATCTTGTTAATAGGTTAAGGAAGTAATTAACAATGATTTTGCATTTTAATAAATGGCTGTCTTAATAAACAACACATGAACAAACCGTATGAACAGTAATTTTATGTAACATTTCTTTGTTGCATTGGGGTATTGTAAATTACAAGCCAAGTCGGTTAGAATTTTCCACTGTGATATATAAAAATCGCAAAAATCATAATAACCCTTAAAGTGTAGTATCGGGATTAATCGGAATTCAATCTGTCCTGTGAATCGTGATACGAATCGTATCACCAGATATGAGCCAATACACACCACTAGTAAACACTTTACTATTTCACAGATGGCTTTCTGCCTCAGTGCTCTATTGGATGGCCCTTGCCGAATGATACGAGTCACTTCCAAGGGAACACTATAAAACCAGCTCGGCTTGCCGAGATGGAATAAAGTATCCCAGAACAGACACGGAGAGTAAATATTTAAAAAAAAAATCTGAATAAGGAAACACCAGGACGCAAAGAAAAACAAAACATGCACACACAACGTGAGAATCATGGAATTTAAAATCTAAGGATGACTCGAGTGACAAATGTTCGGCTAGCAAAACAAATCTTGAACAAAAGCAGTTTGTGGTGACCTAGTACAAACTTAATCAAAAACAAAATCACAGTGACATTGACTACAATGACAATGCAAGCTATCAATAAACCATACAAAGAAATGACGCATACACACGAAAAAAAATGTTACCACATCAATAGAAAAATAATTAAGACAGAGTCAGAAATTCAAAGACCACTGTCACTGATATCACACCATGTGCTGTCTGCAGCAAAGATTTTGTAAAGAGTTGATGTATTACTCACTATTTTGTTATGATTGTGTTTCACATGGTGACGTATCTGATAGAATCTACCAGACAGATGAGATGTGGGCTTGGGGTGGGAAACGGCAACTTCTTCCTCAATTAAAAATTGAATCTGAATGGCAAATTCTGACTGGCTGTCTGGCATTACCAATGCCATGTCTATGGCCAAGCATGTCTCAATCACAGGGTTGAAATGTGCCTGTCATTTTCTGAGTGAGAGCGTGGCCATGGTGGTAAGAGTGTTTGGTTTTCAACATCCTGTTCTTTTCTTCTTTCTCTCTTCACACTACTCGGATTGAATTAGTTAAAAAACTGTGAAACTCCTTACATTGGTGGACAAATATCAATTGGGTTGATTAGAACATCTATTTTTTTTTATAGAAAAAATCCTTATATTGTTTTTGATTTGATTAGAATTGATTTTTAGACAAAATCCTTATATTGTTTTTGATTTGATTAGAATTGCTTTTACATTTGGAAATCAACATTTTCAGCATAATATCTATATTGCTTTTGAAAAAGGCATTACTTTTTTCTCATGCCTACTGCAAAACTGGCAATGGACCATTATCTTGAAAGTTGGAGTGCAAAGGGCACCCCATGAAGCGAGTATACAAGATGGGAAACCAAAGATGATAACATTTGGACTTTAGTTGAAATAATAAAAAGAATGACATTATGAAAGGTTTGTGCCTCCAATGCAAACCTTTCAAAACCTTCCTCTCCTAAATCACACATCTCAACTCCTGGGTCTGCACAGTAAAGTGGGTCGTGGAGCCATTTGGATGTATCAAAGAGAGTGAAATACAACTTACAAGGGGTCCCTCTGTTTAGGATTTCACCTTAATACTTAAATAAAAGGCAGGTTATTCGTATAGCCCTTTCCCTCAGTGCAAAGGAGCTCATTTTTGTTACATGCATGCTGTGCTTTGGCCTCTTTCCAGGTGCTCTGAAAAGCACGCTAGCCCAATTGGCTATGTTTGAAAATACACCCGTGAACAAAACATGCCTTTATTATTAATTTCTGTATATGTGCTTGCGACTTAGTGAGCATAGAAACGTATGGGTGCCTGGGAGAGCTCTTTATATAAATATGAATGCATTTGAAAAATCTTTGATTCAAACTGCCTACTTTATTTTTAGAAGTGTAAATATTTTTATCTGTCCAAAATATTTTTTGTTACTACTTGATTTTAGAAAGTCAGGATTTTTCCACAGTATTTTAGCACTTGCTTGAAACTTAAAGTTATCTTAACCTATTAGTGTTGTATTTATGGTAGATAGTTGTTTTCCCAGCTGTTTCATACCCATACAATGAAACTATGACTACAACACATATGAACCTTTTAGACGCACTCCCATGTAAATGTTATTTATGTGTTGGGGTATGTTGTTCTGCATGTTTAATTTCCATCATAAGCCAAAAGTCCACCACCACTCTTTCAGTCAAAGTGCGTTCTAACATAAAAAAACGTATTACATATTGATGATGAAAGTACAGTGGTACCTCGAGATACGAGCTTAATCCGTTCCGGAACTGAGCTCGTATGACGAGGTTCTCGTAACTCGAACGAACGTTTCCCATTGAAATGAATGGGAAACAAATTAATTCGTTCCAACTATCTGAAGAAAACACCAAAAACAGGATATTGGATTGGAAAACATGTTTTATTTCTTATAATTCACCATCTATTAACAAAGTAATAAATAACGAGTGGTTTGATAGTAATAATGTGTTTAATAGGAGTAAAATTAGACACATTTCGCGGAGGGGAGAGAACAACACACACGGAGGCGGAGGGGGGGGGGACTGTTCGGGGTGACTTTCTCCACGGCAACATTGCACTCTTAAACGAACAAATAAATTTAAATTAACTTGGATAACTAAAAAAAACAGACACTCAACCTTTAATGTAACTTCAAACAAAACTAAATTCTAAATTAGTTGTAATCTTTTTTACCTTACTTAGTTCTACGGGTTGACACCACCTGGCCGCTCCGCCGAAGTCTTCAAAACGAACGCATCAAGAGTTGTTTGTTTTTGTCTACCCTTCAAAATATTTCGATAATGTCGCATACAAATGTCATCATAATACGATGATGTGCGACCACTTGCCAGTTTGTCAGGGTGAATCGTTTCTATCAAATCCGAAACCTCTTGCTACTTCGCGAGCATGTCTTTGATATCTTTTGTAGCCGCCTCTTCCACCGCCTCCTCGCTACTAAGTTCCGGCAACAAATGTTCACGCTCCTGTAGGTCGATTAAATCCTGTCATGAGTTCTTCGTGGTGCTCGGCGATTAGGTCATTCACATCTGCCTCATCAAGTGCTCTTTCCAAAATTCACGAAGGGTTAGCTCTGTGTCATCTGTCACATCGAAGCATTTCTTGAATAAATTGTACACCAGTAGTGGCTTAATTTTACAGTCACCGCTGGCATTAGCACACAACGCTAGCGTTAAGCGGTCTTTCATAGGTTTGTGTCCCGGTAATGCCTTCTCTTCTGCCACGATGAATGTTCGCCTGGGCATTTTTTTCCAAAAAAGACCAGTTTCATCGCAGTTGAAAACTTGCTGGGGGTGTAATTCTCCTGGGCGATAATCAAGGCAAATGTCTTGATAAATTCCACCGCAGCTTTCGAATTGCAACTCGCCGCTTCTCCGTGTCGGATTACAGAGTGTATTCCAGATCGTTTTTTAAATTTTTCGAACCAGCCATGACTCGCTTTAAATGTTTGTGAAGTTGTTGAAGGCTCTCCTTTCGTTGATATCAAATCTATGTAAATTCAGCTGGCTTTTTCACAAATGGTAGACTCGGCCAGGCTATCTCCTGCTAATTGTTTATCTTTTATCCACAATAAAAGAAGGTTCTCCATCTCGTCGTGAATGTCACTGCGCCGGTGGGAAATGATAGATAGTCCTTTGGTCGGCCTCTTCTCCTTAATTGCGTCCCTCTGCGTAAGGATGGAGGATATGGTTGACGTATTCCTCTCGTATTGCCGAGCGAGCTCGGTAACACGTACCCCACGCTCATGTTTTTCAATTATTTCGCGTTTCATGTCCATTGTCAACGGTCGCCTTTTCTTAGCAAAACTTTGCCGATCCATTGTAATACGTATTGTTTACCTGGTATGTAAATGTAGACCAAGTGGGGGGAAAACGGGTGTGGAAATGCAAAGTCCGCCCACCAGTGCTCGTAGACATATTTTTTACACGAAAGAGATGCAAAAAAAAAAAAATGCCATGGCGACCTGGCTTGGTCGCATCATGAAATTTTGACCGCATCACGGGCGAATTATTCGATCGAAATTTCCCCCGTAAGACGAGCATTCCGTATGACGAACGGTCGTATGACGAGGTACCACTGTACATGCTGTATGCCGCTAGATGAAATTTTACTTATCTACAAACTCTATATTCAAAGTACTATATCTAAATGCCTTTATTGTGACAACACTTGCATGCATCTGGAGAGTTCCTACCCTTCAGCGCTCACTCCCACAGCGGTACTCCTTGGCTTGCCTGCACTTTACTGGGCCATACTACTGTGCTCACTAGGGGATGTACATAGCTAGGGATTTTGAAAAGAAAGAAATCTTATATTGTGATTGAAAGCGATGCCACTCCCACCTCTGCATCCCTGCTCCCATTCTCCGTTTCTGTGTATTCCACTTTTCCCCTCTCTGGATTTGTTAGGACAGACAACACAATGCTTGCATTAAACAATATGAGTACTATGCTATACTATTTACAAGTAGATTTAGTGCTTGAGTTGATAACTGAAAAAGTGATGAACAATCATTTGTTCTGGTTAATTGTAGGGTGAGAAAACTACACGAGCACCTTATGTTCAAGTTTTTTTTTCTAAATGAGAACATGATTGGAGTTAGATTTACATCTCATTTTCTGAACCGCTTTATCCTCATTAGGGTCACGGGGGTGCTGGAGCCTATCCCAGCTGACTCCGGGCCGGAGGCGAGGGACACCCTGAATTGGTGGCCAGCCGATCGCAGGGCACAAGGAGATGGAAAACCATGTACACTCACACCCATGCCTAGGGGCAATTTAGATTGTCCAATTAGCCTACTATGCATGTTTTTGGAATGTGGGAGGGAACCGGAGTACCCGGAGGAAACCCACACAGGCCCGGGGAGAACATGCAAACTCCACACAGGTGGATGTGACCTGGATGTGAACCCAGGACCCCAGAGCTGTGAGTTAGATGGACATAAAAATGACAAAATGTTTTAGGGTATTTATTTACTGCAAGTATTTTGCAGTGCATTATTTCTTTTTGGCTCTTTTTCAAACTCCGGAAGATAAAAGGATCACAGTTACCAGCTGGGTTTATATTTTTAGAATTTTCTTATGTTATCATAATTTGAGGAAACGTCTCTGTCTGTGTACCTGATGCGGGGAGTTAATGAGGGCGGCATGTTTAAAAAAATACAACTAACATGATCATATATAAATCAGTATGAAATAAAACCCAGGCACAAAATGTAACAACTTTAGAAACTTTTTAAAACTGAAAGAAGTGGAGGTTGTAGATCATGTTGAAACAAACAAACAAAAAGTTGCGATTTCAATACTGAAAACTTCTTTTGAAGTATTGGTTATATACATTATATATTACACATCCTCTGGTTATCACATATGTAAAAGCAGGATATCTTTCCACCAGATGCCATCCCAATAGCCTGGAGCATATCGACAACAGTAACTTTCACGCAGTCTGATCTTTCGAGAGGAAATGCTTAATTGATTGCAGTGTATGAGGTCCATTAACGGATGTTGTTATGAATGCAGGAGTCGGTCAAATGCAAAATACAGTGATATATATATATATATATATATATATATATATATATATATATATATATATATATATATATATATATATATATATATATATATATACTTAATTATTAATCACCGTTCAAAATGTAACAGTGCATTCTTTTCACAGCTGTGTTGTGTCTCCTGCAACCACCACATGGTAGGGCTACTTGGTGTCAGTCAGTGTATATGTTCTGAGGCTCTCATGAATCTGGTATTCTAGGCAGAAAAGTATTCCTGTTGTCAGAAACCCTGCTCTCAGTCGTGCGTCATTGGTCTCACAACAGGATAATAAATAGTGTTGCGCCAAAACTGTTTTGTGGCCAGTACTGTGCGGTATTGGCCGGTATTTGCAGTTCTGCAACAGAGGTAAATTGAACAGTTAAGATCAGGTGACTTTATTTTTACATTATGACGTTGGTTTGCAAAAAACAGGCTTCTTCTAAGTCATACAAATATTTATTTATTTAATGAATAATCAAATTGTATATGTATGGGCAACACTGGCCTTTTGGTCAATTGTAATCGATGAAACTGCCAACATGTGCCTTATCTTACACCCTTTTTCTTCACCACCACCAAGTAGCTGATTATTTTACACAAGGAGATAGAGAATAAGGCAGCACCAATGAATGTTGATGACGCATAATTTATCAGGCTCTAAAAGGCACAATTGTTGGCTATTTTATGCAGTATATCAGACGATAAATTGGTATATAGTAAAATGGACAACAATAGCCCTGGGTTATTTATAGATATAACTAGTATACCCAGTGCGGAAAAAAAATGAGTACGCCACTGCCTATCCATACTTCTACACTCAAGAATAATATCATAAAATATTTAGGGGGGTGTGAGCATGTGTGGTAGATTAGTGTTCGTATTAAAATGTTAAATTATCCAGCAGCTGAACCACTTCAGATGAGAGAGGCCCCTCTACTTATCGTCTAACATCATCTGGTTTGTACTATATTGTCCAGTTTACGTTGCACTGAATACCTTCTAATAGCTTCCACTCCCCTTGAGGAATCTCATTTAAATGAAGCACTTTGCCATTGACTCCAGTTTGTGAGTTTCAGGCACTGGCTGAGGTCAAGAAAAGATCAGGTCATTGGGAGTCTTTGAAGGAGACTAATGTAACATAAAAATGTGGAATATTTTAAAAGTCCCTTCATATTTATGGCTCCAGCAGCTTAACGTAGTATTCTAAATATGGCAGTGACACAGGATATGATAGGATGAGAATTTATGAGACCAATATTTTTATTGTAATGTCGTAATGCAAATGGAATGAGATTAACTAAATTAAATGAGCAGAGTGATCTGGCAGATGGTGATAGTCTAGTAATTGAGGGGTTACAAGGTCAAATCACTTTAATTGATAATGTGTCTATCCGGCACTATGTTTCATGCTGTATGTCCTTGAAAGGGAGAACAAGTTCTCCCTTATTTAAATGCGTGGCCGTGTCTTCTATCAAAAAGACAAAGTTCAACTATCTGGGGAGTTTGCAGTAAGTATTCCCACAGAAATTTTTCTAGCATAAATACTTGAATTCTACGTCAAGGCAAAGTTCACCAAGCCAGTCAAGACAATCAGGCTTTCTTACATTATTTAATTTATGCTTTTCATAAACCATGTACCATTAACGTTTTTCTCTGAGTTCATGCAACAACACAGTGTTTTTAAGATTATTAGTAGTATTTGTACATATAAAATAATTGGAAAGGTTTCCAGAAGGAAATATGTACATGTTTAACTCGTAATCAATGACTGACATTTGCATTTCAAACAATCCTACACATATTGAGGGTACCATTCTTTTGGGGCTATTTGGTACCCAAGCCTACACGGTAAAGGTAATTGATTGATACTAAAAATCTACCGTATTTTACGCACTATAAGGCGCGCTGGAGTATAAGGCTCATCTCATTACATGGCCTATTTTAAAACAGTTTCCATATTTAAGACATAATGCATTTTCAGGGACAGTAGACGTTGTAAAAGTAGTGGTTTGGTCTTACGTTATGCATCCACTAGATGGAGTTGCACAAAAAGGATTGTCATACCATGATTAACCAGTATTGATCCATATATAAGGCACATCAGATTATAAGGTGCATGGTCGTCTTTTGAGAAATGTTCAGTCAATATGCTGCACATTACAGTACAGAAAATGCAATAATCAAAATCTGCCTTTTTGCAACCCTGTAGACTAAAGCTTTCTTTTACAAAAGGATGACTGTTTGTGACCTTTTACTTTTTTAGGCTTATCTTTCCACCTAACTTTGAAATTTATGACTCATGGAGTTGTTTTACTTGTCTCAGTTTCCTGTATATTCTTGGCAGTGTTGTGACTTTGGTCTCTCACCGCCACATCCTCAAAAAATAGTTTGATCCAAGATGAAACCATGACTCCCATATGGTGGAAAATCATGTTCAAAGATAATCAGGAAAACAGACGCACCAGCATGCTGTTGGGCTGTTCTGTCCCGTTTGGTCTTTGCAGGCATGCCGATGGACAGATGTCATTATGGACTATTCCAATTTGTTCGCTTGTATTAATGTCATCTTGGTGAGTTGCACCAAGACTTGTACAATATTAGACAAATCAAGTGTCATTTGCTTCGAAGTTTTGTCTGGAAACACAAACACTTAAGATATACCAAAACCAACATGCCACACATGACACCTTTGCCGAACTCGGTCTGTGAGAAAAACATTTGGTTTAGGACTTTACTAACTTGAATCAGAACAATCTTTGTAATATTTGAACATTCAATTGCTTGTCTTTGCACTCGTAGTGTCGTTTATTGCATTTAGATTGAACATGGTTTGCAAATCATTCTATTACTATTACTTATATACTTAACACAACCTCCCAACTTCAGTGGCGGTATCCTTCATGGCAGCCAAATCGTCAAATTTTCTAAATATAGTAGTCTTACTTTCTAATGTTAAACAGGTTTTTGTACATATCTAACAATTAATTCCACTCGCATAAAACCTTTTTCTTGAGGTCAGACTCAACCTACCTCAGAACATGATTGATGCTTTTACATACACACACAATAATAGAAACAACATTTCACTCCAGCCTTGTGTTAAATTTAAGGGCCAGCCATAGACAGAAAAATGGATCAATATCATAAGCTGACTCGACATTTTTCAGAATAATGCTGTTTGTAAAATGTAGGTGTAGAGAAATCACTAACCAGTTTTTTTTTCTTCGTCAGCCTTTTGCTTAATGCAGGTGTTTTATGAGAGTCCGACATTGCAGCTAAGTTAGTCGAAGCCAAGAAATGATTACTCTTTCAAGCTTGTGAAATAGTACACTGCATAGAAGCATCATGCTGATTTCGAACGGCATGCAATGTATATATTTACGTATATTCTTACTAATTACACTGGGTGACCCACATATTTTATTGTTATCCTGCAGCGACTATGTATGTGTCTATTCATAATTAATGAGTATATAACTTAAGCTTATCAGCAAAACGTTACACACACTAGTTGAAGTACACATCATTTTATTTTCCCTATTAACAGATACAAATTAATTTTAAACAGTCCGGTAGGTTTAATTTTTGATGGAAACAGACATAGTCCTACGTATACCTCAAAGGAAATGCGTGGCAATTTATGAATTTATGTAATACTGGCTATTTCTCCACCATCTGTTGTCTTTGAAGGAAATATGTTAAATCCATACTCAGGCAAAGCTGGTTTAATCTGTGAAAACAAAAGTTTCTCCTTACTAATGAATGTCATTTTTCTAATCAACGTCAACTAACATGCACTTATGTGGGCGAAAACTTTTGGTGCTTTTTTTCCAGTTTGAAAACTTGCTCTATAGCCACAATGAAGCCAATGGTTAAAAATCAATGTTATAATAGACATTTTGCACTAACAATCCATTAAATTTATAGCTTTGTAATTTGGGAAAAAAACAGTTTGTGTCCTCATGTAGTCTGGTGGACGAGTGGTTAGCGTGTTGCCCTCACAGTTCTTGGCTCGAGGATTTGATCCCAGGTCGGTCCTCACTGTGTGGAGTTTGCATGTTCTCCCTGGGCTTGGGTGGGTTTCCTCCAGGTGCTTTGGTTTCCTCTCACATCTCAAAAACATGCAGGGTAGGCTGGTTGAACACTCTAAATTGCCCCTAGATATGAGTGTGAGCTATGAGTGTAAACTATCATTTACACAAACTAGTAAATGCAGTATGCAAACTAAACCATCCTAAACATTGTTTTTCTCAAGAAACCACAGACTACCATCGGATACAGAAAAAATACTGGGAGGATGGAAATATGGTCCATAGGAATTTCCTAGATTGAACTCCATAACATTCTCTTTCACTATACAGCTCTCCACCAACTAACGCCAGTTTATTCAAACAACTGTTATTCTTCCTGTTTTCCCTTATATATGTGCCATTGTAATATACAAACATTTTGTGCTGACAGACTTATTTCCTATCCCCTTTTCCATTTTTATCTGTATTGACTATTCATGGTGTTTAACCTATAAAAGTCCACCACAGCAGTTTATGAAAGTACCCTTCACTCTCTGTGGTGAAGTAAATTGATTTTTTTTCCCTCATCTGTAGCTCCTGCTTCAAGACATTGTTCCAATTAGAAAGAGTCCAATGGGAAAATTTGTATACCAGAAAATCAAACCATGCTGTCCATATTGCCATGAAACACCTATGTGGAGCTGACAAGAACAGAGGATGTGCAAGGTAAGGAAACTCTTGAGAAACCCATAAACACAAACAAAGCTCAGAAAGTGACATATAAAGTAAGAAATATGAATCAGCTTACCCATGATCTTTCTTATTAGAGACCTCTAGTGACATCAATTTCCTGCTCTTGTCTCTGCATTTAGCCTTTTCAAAGTCATTTTAAATAAATCATTATGCGCAACATCACGGGGGACCTGTCTTTAAATGGCCTAACAGAGAACTGCATTAACACTACTTTCTCGGTACTCAGACACTAGTGGGTCACGGGAAAGAAATGAGGTGATGATTGGTCATTTGAACTTCACTTCCAAGAATTTCTTGGGAAAAAAAGCAGATTTTTATAATTGCAAACTAGCCTCACTCTGCAGTTCTTTAAACAACTATTTCTTTTCATCTTTGCATCGATAGAGCTACGGTATCTTAATGGACAGAAAGTAATTTCCCTGTTCTATCGGCGTTCCTGAAAATGAAAAATGTGAGATGAAAGTGACAACTCGCGCTTTGGCTCCTATGAAATATCTATTAAAGTGTTTTTGATCATTAAGAGATTATGAATTTGAATAACACCAAATGACTGGATTTGTACATTGGTAATGTCAATATTATTCTGGCCAGTGCCCTGTCAATAGTAGTCCCAAATTAGCAGGTTCCATAGTGGTTCTTGAGCACAAGAAGTGATATATCTTGTATTTGAAGAAACTGTGTCTATTGGATACTTAGCTGAGTCCGTAAATTTATACTTCACTGTTGACGGCAATACTTGAAGACAGTTAGGGTACAGAAAGAAAGAAAAAACGCCTCAAATTGACCAAATGCTTGGTCAGCCCAACTCCAATGTGAAATACTAAAGTTGCTCCTGAGCGATGCCTTGCCATAGCTCTCCAATCATTCATATGGGATATTTAGCCACGTACTGCAGGCACTAGAACTCCCGCCATCTGGTCATCCTGTCTGCGGCTCTCCTCTGCTGTCACTCACTCCTGCCCCCACAAGTGTCACTCAGCAGCCTGCTGGGGGCTGTGCTTGTGAAGCAGCATGAGGACATTTGCATCCTAAACTCTGAATTCAGGGGTTAACAGTTGACTGTCGCCGCGCAAATACTTCAAGGGTTCTCAATTAAAGCCTCACTCAGTGGGGCAGCTTCACTAAATGTTAAAGCGCACCATGCAGCGGGCCAATCTTTATTCACGTTGGAAAATGTGAATATAAACTCACTGCCTGAGACACCAGATGGTTTGTTTCATGCAACACTTCCATTCACAAATCCATCTGGGAGAGCGCTGATATTGTCAAGGACATGAACTTTTAGAAAAACTTGAAAACTGATTGGGTGAACCAGAGTCATGTGATTTCTCCTGAGATGTCAAAGTATCTCACAAGACCCGATTCATTGAGCATGAGACTATTAAAGGAGCATTATGTAAGATTTGGACTTTACTTATTAATTGAATGGCCCAAATATTTCAATTGATATTAAAGAAACATTAAAAAATATTCTTTTAGTTTCTAAAAATTCACTCAAGATGCATATTTTTTCAAAATTCAGATATTACATGAAGTACGTAAAACCATGCTTAATTTAGCTGAGAGCTCTAAAATGGTGTTAGTATAAATCATTCTATTGATTATAATTTCACGTAGGTAAAGTTAAAAGACTCTAACCCTAAGCCTCATGACGACGGAAAAGTACGTAGCATCTTAAATAGCTACATTAGCCCTATATAATAATACAACTTTATTCTCGTACTAAAAGTATCATTTTAATCTTGCGTATATAGTACAACTTTTTTGCTCATACTAATAGCATGACATTTTTTTGTCATACTAATTAACACTATTCTTTTACTAATACTACGACATTAATCGTGGAGTCCTCTTTTTTGCATTTTTTGTGCAAATTTTCCCCTCATACTAATAGTAAAACTTTATTCTTGTACTCATACTACGACTTACATACTTCAATCCCAGAGTCCTATATTTTTCTTCTCCTTTCTTTAGCTCTAATAATCCTTCGTTAGGACTGTTCCGTAAACTGGAATACAATTTTATGATAGCCTGTCCAGTGAAGGATTTCAATCCGGACACAAACGCATACATTCAGTAGCTATTCCAAAGCTTAGAAACACACCGATTTTTCTATTTGTTATTTTTAGAGGTTCACTTTATAAGCTGGTATCTTCCCTTGCAGTATCAACATTCACATGGATGCATTTGTTTATGTATATGTGCTGAGATGTAAGTAGGTTTTGGTTATTTTGCTCCCATCTGTCCCTTCTGCCTAAATGTAATGCGCAGTCCAATAACGCAATGATTATCATATCGCTGCGGTATTAGCTTCTATCACTGCCTGGCTTAAGATCAGTATAATTGTCGTCATGCAGAGGAAATGGGAAAGGAAATTACATCTGCCTTCACAAACAAGTTTCTTTGTTGAGCCTGAGGGAATCTAATGACCCTTTCAATGCGTGTGCATCTTAACTTGCATATACTATACACAAATGTGAAAATGGTGAACCACACCCTCCTTTACATCACTAACCATCACCATCTCCTCTGACAAACCCTCAAACCTTTCCTTTGTACGTCTTTAAAATACTGACATGGTTTATCATTGGATTCAATGGATTGGATTTGGATAGCCAGAGAGAATCACTATTGCACACTTGAATCTTCCAATTTGTTAAGATTTTCACAAATTTTAAAGTGGTAGTCCTCCTATTATGTTATAGCCCTGCTTTTGCTTGGTCTGGAGAGTACCGATTTTAAAAAGCTGCTCTAGTACCAGCTACAGATTTACATGTTTTCTAAATGTACAGTATATTCACTTGTAGGGAAACAAAAAAAATCCAAAACAGTTCTGATTTGGAGACAGTATTCTATTGCCATAAGGACTTTGGAACTTTTAATATCAATGTGTTTCACCCCACTGATTTGTTGTTAGTTTCACGTATTCTTTTATTGTAGACTGGCTTCCCTTGGGAATGTTAAATGAATGTGTCAGGAAGCTAATGATTCTGCTTTTATACGTCTAAAGAGGAGATCCACTGAATTGTACTGCTCGTGCAAAGAGTTGAGACTCAATGTCATATTAAATGTCTCGCTTCCGCTTAAAAGGTTTTCTGACTGGCAGATCTGTACCCGCATTTCAGGCACATAGTAAATTTAACATAATGCTAAATTATTTATTCGGTACTTGGACTTCCAAAGGAAAAGTATACAGTTGTGGCTATGCGGTGACATGAAGTGACTGAATTGCCAAAAATGTATCTAACCATTATCGCTGTGATGTCAGGAACATTTGATTATATAAGAAGTAAAATATTTTTTTTAAAAGTGAGGGAATCAGCAAACTATGTAAGCTTCTTGCATGGATTACTGAAATGGTACTACTGAAATTGTGACACCATATTAATCATTCATTCAATTAAGAGGAAGTCACGATCCCCTTTATTATTTGAGTTTATTGTTATTGGATATCTGATTGTTTAGTTGATTAACTGGTTTACACTTTATTTCAATGCTTCGTATGACAGTCTTAGAAAATTTTGATACTGATACAGGAATATAAATGAATGCTGTGATACATGTCATTAAGCCCCTTATCAGACATATAATGAAGCTCCATAATATAGCGGCATTTGTCCAGCACATGCATCTGTAGATGTGTACAATAAACCAACTTGATTTCTTCGGCAGAATCTAAAAAAGGAAACATTTAGTACATCCTTCCTTTGCCAAATAAAGCCTCTAAACATTTTCGATGGCTTTCAACGAGGGTTTGGATTCTGGTTGAATGTTTTTTTTGGCCGTTGTTTACAAAACATATCCAGTTCAGTCAGGTTTGATGGTTTCCTAGCAACAGCCATCTTTAAATCACAATCACAGGTTTTTAATAATATTCAGGTTTGGCCATTGAGATAGGGATTGTACAATATTATACCCTTTCCTCTGCATGAATCCCTTTGTAGATTTTGAGCAGTATTTAGTCTCGTTGTCTTATTGAAGTATCCAGCCAAGGCGAAATTTCAACTTCAAAAGCTAGTTGCTCTTATTTGAAATTATATTGAAATTGATCAACAGTGGTGTAAAATCATTACACCAAGGGACTCAAGTTCAATAGATTTCAATGTAGAAAGGTTTGTCTGTTCCTGCACCGAATGTCATACATTTTCACGAGGAAATTGTAAAACAGCACCAGAAAGCACGTTTAAATTAAGTACTGAGTCTTTTGTTGTGAGTGTGTGTGTGTTCGGGGTTGGGGTCATTTTGGGGCAAATATTTTCAGTTTAGATTTGAAAGTGGTGTGTGAAGCTGGATTCCAAGGACTGGAAGTAATAAGTTCCAGATCCGGGGATGCTGAAAGCTCAGCTCCCAATAGTGTTGAGATCGCAGGTGGAACTGACACGTAGAGCAATAAAGTGGATTAGAAAATTAAGCCCCATGTATAATTATGTGGTGTTGTCATTTGCAGTGGTGTCAAAATACACTATCAAACTGAGGGCTGTTATTGTGTACGATGATTTTGTTATGTGGCCTATTTTCTTAAGTTGTGCTACTCAAATGTACTGAAATGTGACGGTGATTATCAATCATGATCATGATTATCAATCAATACTGGAAATACGGTTAGTTTTTGTGCAATTATTGTGAATGTCAAAGTTCAGTGCTGGACTCGTGGATTTACCTTCACCCTGAACCTTGTGATTCACCTTTTAATGGAGACAGGTGACTGCAGAAATTTGTTGTCATGCTGTAAATGCTCCGGTGACCTTTCCTCTCATCAGCATGGCCTCTCCTCACTTGTGCCTCCACGCTACACCACACGGCGCTGACGTGTAGAACCCGAGGGAGCTGCGATACAACACTATGATAGACGTTGCTCCTGCTGCGAGTTGAACATGTTAGGTCCACAACACCACCTTTCTCAATCTTAATACACATTGACGTGGACAAAATGGTACTAGCTCTGTTTACTAATGTAGTAATGCTGATAATAATAATAATAATGATAATGATAGTAATAATAATAAGACCACAAAATAATTTTGCAAAGGTAAAAATATAAAGTTCTGGAAACAAAAAGAAAACCAAAACAAAAAACCTTAAAAGTAGTTTTGCTTGGATGATTGGCTGGCAACCAATTTAGGGTGAATTTGCTGCCCATCGTTGGCTGTGATAGGCTCCAGCGCCCCCAAAACCCTTATGAGGGTAAGTGTAACGGAAATTGAACGATTGAACTCTCTGGCATGATTTTGGTTCCATATTATCCTCTACGCATGAATTACACTCTAGAGCGTATATTCCTCATGCCCTTGTCCCTCATTCTGAGACCTCCATTGAATCAGTATTGACCACACTGAGTCTAATCGAAGGCCCCCATTGCCTTCCTGTTGGTTAATGGTGACCCGCCTCCTTCCCTTCCCGGGCAGCGTGGCTGCTATCTTCCGATTCCTAGTTTCGTCCCTCTCTCTTTGTATGATATTCTCTTGCATGATTTAATGGGCTTGGCCTCCTCCACATCTTAATCTTCTTCTACAGGAAGATTTACTGATGTTTTTGTCACATGCCCAGCATGGGGTTTCGACATTATTCCAGTGCACTAGTGAACAATTGTTTTTTTTTTAATTAGAAGCACACACATCTCATCAAAACATTGTTTATTGTATCCTTAAAGAAGGATGGAAATTTCTACCAAGGAAATTAAATCTCCAGAGTATGATTCTTCATATTTTTCAATGCACGTCAATAATAATAATAATTATAATAATAACAATAATAATGATATCACACAGAGGTCACCAATGTTTTCACAGGTCAAAACGTGACCGAATATTCCTTAAACCAAATTAAGTAAATCATTCGTATTTGAGTTCACCAAAGCTGATATTTTATTGCCATAGAGAATTTTGCATATCTACAAACATACAAAAAAACCATTGTATAATCTGGCAAGAAGCTTGTATTTTTGGTTGGTGACACGCCCAAAAAAGAGAGTTTTAAAGAATGTTTTCCCCGTCATCTGATTTTATGTTTAGCATCTCATTTGTCATTTTTTTTAGATGGAACAACCATTCTTTTTCTCTCCAAGTACTGGAACATTTGCACGATCAGGGAGCCAAGCAATCTGTTGGGCTTTTTCAGATATGGAATGGCACCCTAACACTGTCCTCCTGCAACCTGCAGTCCTCCTCTTTTTTTATTTTTGCTAAGCCGTTTTCCTCCCACCTTTCTCTTCTTTCCTGAGTTCACTTTGCCTCCAGTGCTGCATACACAGCAGCTCTCATTTTTTTGTTCCGTTATCCATTCTCCAACAAAGGTGAAAGCAGGCCCATAAAGTGCCATTGAAGATGTATCACCACAGAAACTTACATTTGGCTCTTTATTGCCAGCCCACCTCCACAAATTAAAAAAATGTGTCGGGATCATTTCTAGGACACAGTTTCCCTCCACATCTTCAATTTAGTGGCAGATTATTGAGATTTGACTCAACTTCTTAAACCTTATTTTCATTTAAATTTAAATTTATAAGACACCTAAGTAAAAAGCCCTAGCTTCAAAAATTAGAAGCTGCATATAGCTGCTTAGTTGAGGTGACACAATTACATGTAAATATTTCCATACGAAATGGAGGGTTGTTAGCCAGATTTCATACGGTACACTGTATTATTGTGACCATGATATAGAAACAACCATTTATGCTTTTAGATGACAAAGAAAAACATTAAAAAGCTGAAGCTGAAAATTTAAATGTCACAAAGTTCGGGTGAGCCAGCATGAAAAGATTTAATTCAAATTATTTTTATGGATTTTCTGAACCGCTTATCGTCACAATGGTTGCGGGAGGGCTGTAGCCTATCGCAGCTAACTATGGGCACCAGACTTAGGACACCCTGAATCGGTGGCCAGGCAATCGTAGGGTACAAGGAGACGGACAACCATTCTCGCTCATACGCACACCAAGGCGCAATTTAAAGTGTTCAGCCATCCTACTCAGTGATAGCGATGTGGAAGCAAACAGGAGAACCTGGAGAAAACCCATTCAAGCCCAGGGAGAACATACAAACTCCACACACTGAGGACAACCTGGGATCGAACCCTGGACCCCAGAACTGTGAGGCCGACAAGCTAACCACTCAGTCATTAATACATCTTAAAGTCACATATCAACTCATATTAATCTACATTGCATAACTTTTGCAAAAGCCATAGTTCATCCGCAGGCAAGTAACATATACATTTAGCGCAGCCTTAAAATACATGATAACTGGGCTGTATTTTTACAAATCTCACAAGAATTGAGGCTGCGTCTAATTTGGTGGCAGAAGTGGTGCATGATATTCTTTTAGTTCAAGTTCAAAAATCAAATCTGATCCCTGCCGAGTTGCTTGCAGGACGGTCAGGAGCCCACAAGGCCTTCTTGATCCCTTTCAAAATTATTTGATCTTTATCTGGACCGGCTACCTTTGGAGCAGCGTCGTGGGCGCCCGAGAGAAATTCAGCCTTTAATTGGATGTAAAAATGCTGCCTTTTAAGGTACAAATCAAGGAGCACTCCACGATCATACCATTGCAGTTCAGCTGTGACAGTCTTTCTGTAATTCTCCCACAAACATGCTGCTGTGAAGGACAGGAAGGCCCAAAATTCTTAAAAGCTTCCACCACAGCTCCACAGGACATTCAATGATGAAAAACAAATTAAAGTAAATTGAAATTTAGCAGATTCTTAGAGCATCAACTTTTTTTTCAAGCACATGCCAATCCATAATGTCACATTAATGTTGGATATTTTCACTGCCTGGTGTTTATGCATCTGTACTATAGTAGCATATAGCCTAAAACACAGTTTAAGATTACAGTATACACTGTTAAAAGCAGTCTTTTAATATCTCATTCAAATACATTAACACGTCAATATAAATCTGTGGACTAGCCACCTGCATGGAACCTATTTATGGCTGCTTTAACAAATGGATCCATTTAAGTGGTTGCCATCCTGTAGACAACCTGCAGAGATTAGAAGTTTCTTCTCGCTCCGCTTTCCAGAAAGAATAGTCCAGACATGAGGAGGAAAAGGAGGCAATCTGCCTCTCAGCTGATACTTGCAACAACACACCACTGCTGTCCTAGTCATTGCTCCCATATCTCAATCCTTTACTTCCCGCCTTCTCAGTCTCATCATGCCTTATCTATAGTCCTTAAGTTATCCAATATGTGCTCTTGAACCTTTCCTCCTCTTCGCTTAAATACCGCTGTTCACTCTCAGGAAAACATTTGCCAAATCCAGCCGCATCTCATTGCATCACTTGTGCCTGAGCTCCATTTCCCTTCCTTCGTGTGTTACAGTATCAGTATGAAAATTACAGCCGATTGCTGGTGTACTTCTGTATTTGTAAAAAAATAAAAAAAATAAAAAATAAAAGTAAATTAGTAACTAAACATCAAAAAATCAGATATAGAATTAATAGAATCCAACAGATCTTAGTTTGCTTTTTCTTTAAAATCCAATCTCAATTATTCACTAACTTTACATTCGTAATAAAATATGGTTTGGCTCTTAAAACTCCAATATGAATTCATCTAATACATCTCTTCATTATGTCAACTCGCCTTATTGTAATGCACCTGTACAACATGCTATTAATGTTGGCTATTTGTTCCATCCTCTGGAATATCTTCATTTTTAAATTAGAGAGATCCTTCACGTTGTGAGAACAAAATGCGGACAAGATACTGAGATTCCTGCCAGTGCACAGTATCGTCCAGCCACAGATGTGACAACAGGCTAAGCACACCGTTTTCCTCCAGAAATGAACAAATCTGGTCTGCACAAAGAACAGGCAACTGAGGAGGCTTTGCATTAGTGCCACTGTTTGCCTGATGTTGCAGTATAAGGTTATTCCTTGCTCCCAGCCAAGTCCTCTTTTTGGATTTTCTCAGTAATCTAAAACAAGAGACCCTGGGTCTCTAACCTATTCCACAAAGGGCCCCAGATTTTATTCCAACCAAACAAGGCAACACCTTTTCACCAATCTGGTGTCTTCCAAGTGTAAACTGTAGTGTTTGCTTGTTTTAGGAGAAACTTGATTGGTTAAATGAGCTGTGGTGGATCAGTTGGAACAAAATCCCTCAGGTTTGGAGACCCCTGGTCTAGACAGTCATTGGAAGGAAATGTAATTCACTGCTCACTGACCCAACAATTTCTGTCAATCATCACAGGCAGTGCTACCTTTCAGTCCTCTAGGAGAAACAGCCTTTCACATTTCCTGGAACTTGTATACAGCCCAATCAAATCATATGGGTGCCTAGCCTTCTGTGGCAACATCCACATTTGACAACATGTAAAAACTGGATGAAGGAGGGGAGATTGACTCAAGATTGCAGGGTCAAAATGGTGATGAGGCTGTGAGACACAAGTTGATGAACCACTATAAAAGAAATCCAAAAGGAAATGAGTTACTGCTTAAGGACACTAATTTCTCCCACAAGGCGAGTTGGAAAGCCAAGCACGTTCGAGTGAATATTGGGGCGGGGGCAAGGGGGAGGTGTTTAGGGACTAGGTTTTAAACTACATTTCCTGCAAATCAATATGACTTTGCATAGCAGCTGCAAACTAAATCAATGTGTATCCCATAATTCTTTTTAGTCTTTGCATTGTATACATTTGAATCAGAAAATGATGGCTGCTAGTGTCCCCATAGTTTCCATGCTATATCTCAAAGCAAACAAATACTAATTTACACCCTGTTAATGTATTATATGGCATCTGCCCCAATTATAACCGCGCATAATGGAAAGTCCCTTGATTGCATTGAGGGCATCCAAACTTGTACTGGATGATTCTCCTAACAAATTGGGACTGATACTTTTGCACATTTTTGCTAACAAACAAATTGAGTAAAGTAAATAATTCCATCACCATTGTTTCTAGCAAATGCAAATCTGGACGATGGCTCAATATTTAGTGAAGGAAGCTACTCACCCAGATGAGAAACTACCGTGTATAGACGCAAGTCCCTTTATAGTAGTCCCACAATCAGTCAGCCACATACTCAATGCCTCTGTATGCAAAAAAATGAGCATGCTTTTTGACTGATTAAACTTGCCAAATGTTACAAGTTAGGTCAGGAGTTTGCAAAGGCTTACATGCCTCATTAAAATGATTATAAAATGCATGTTTAGCTTGCAAGTAAATGGAGATACACCTGCAAATGAAACCAGACAGGAATTGTAAGGTAAACCAGTGTAAAACATAAAATCTGCAAATTCATTGTGGCACCGGGCCTTTATACTTACCAGAAATTGAATACAACAATTAGACTCTATTCTCTTCTCATTGGTATTTTCATTACAATTGTGCTGAGTAAATAGTCAGTGAAATAAATTGAAGGGAAATAAGACATGGTGAAAAAAAAACAGAGAGAGACTGAAGGAGGATGCTAGAAGGATGTATTCATTCTTTTTCAACTTCAAGTGCACTGAAGCACTTGACCAGTACCGACAGGAGGGCAGGTGAGAAACCTTCCACAGGAAGCACCTCACTGCTCACAACACAACATCACGACACTACTCAGCAACTTTGAAATCTAACACCTACACTCACACTTGTCTTTTTGTTTTAGAATATTTCACCTGCAGAAGAGAACTGTTTTGCTCCCTTGAGATATTACGGAGCTCATCCAACACATATAGTAGACCTACCGTAACAAGAAGTGTTTTAACAAAACTATTAACTTTAAATATATTCCCTTTAACATTGTGGATTGTGGACTGATGTCATCTGCAGTTTGCTCTTTGTAAATTTAGAGACATCACTCATGCAAAGTTCAGTGCCACAGTGCACAATACCACGTACAAACTGTCTAACCACTAGTCTGCTAACACAAATAACTGCAATTGTAAACTCATAGATACGCTATTGTAAGCAATCGTGCTGACATCAGAAACTGACTTACAAGTTCACAGCATATCAGATGGTTAGGTAAAATAACCCTTCCCTTAGTTTTTAACATTGCTTAGGCAGAAGGCAGACAAATAAGTGTCCTGCTCGAGGCTGCTTCGAAAGCTGACCGAGGCATTTCAATGGAGGACTGTCCTAGATAACGCTGGACGTTTGGCCGTATTAATCTGGATTGCAATCCCTAATTAATTTAAAATGTGTTTCTAAAAGAGGTTGAGAAGAAAAAAGTGCCTTATTGTATCCAATAGCAACTAGAATGTGGAGTGCCGTTCTTTGAAGTGGGTGTGGGCGGCTATAATAACGGGGTGAACAAGAAAAACATCACACCAAAGACAAATCCACTTTTCTCAGAAGCATAGACACTTCTCTCATGATAGATTATAGTCATGATATCTTTTCAAAGTACTCAATTAAACTTGAATATTGTATGTGTGTAGACATTGTGTTTGGTATGGATATGATGTTTTTGTGGCTATTAATAGGTATAGCTACAAAACTACAGTGACAAATATTAAATCTAATGTCACACGTGCTATATAGATGCCTTACTTCATTTGCAATCATTTTTGTGCACCTTATAATGGAATTATAGCTTATTTTCTTCAGTGCTACTGCACTCTAGTACCTGATCACAAACAAGCCAAAGTCATCTAAATCTTTTCATAGCAGCACTTGAATGTTTTGCTGTCTTATTAAGCTCTTTAACCATGTTTTTTTATTGACACAACTGTCACAATCCCATCTGGTCTCTGTCTTTCAGTCAAAGGCACTGTGTAAAATTTTATATATTTTATAGTATTTTCATGATTTTTGCAGTTGGTTTGCAAGAATTAAAAAAAAATGATACTAAAATAATGTGCATGGTTTTACCAAAATTAACGTCATGTCTCTCATGTTGTTTTAAATTCTTATATGGCCTGACACCACTGCACCCCTCTGAAGTTCTCCTTTTTAAAACTCTTCTTAAAACCTATTTTTATTCTTAGACCTTTAACACAGCATGAAACTCATTTGCTTTATTCTATTTCATGTTGTTTTATTTCCATTTTAATCTATTATATTTTATGCTTTTATATCACTTCACTGAAAGAATACATACCAAAAGAAGTCAAACACATATCCAGAACAAGAACATTGCAAAATATATACTATATATTTTTTTATCATAAGGTCCATAAACCACCTGACCATCCAGTAAGCATGTCTTTAGCTAGAGGCCAATATGAAAATATGTGAAAGAGCCATTTTGCATGTTCTTCATTTGAAGTGGCTATCTTCTGCTCACAGTCATTAGAGGTCTGATCCCAGGCCACAGAAATTGCAGAACAGTAACAATCAGAGACTCCAGTCTGTAGGGATGTGGATTCTTATGATATACAGGTCAATTTATATTTCTCCCCTCACTTACAGTCAGTGAGTTTTCACCACAGGGTCTTATGCTGTCATTAATGAGAAGAAGCTTGGTCGTTGAAATGGTGTGACTCAGGGATCTCTTCAAAATGCCTTATGGCCAGGTCCCTGGTGTAGTATTCCATGTATGTCCCACTGATAGCACCCAGGACAGGCGACCTGAAAACATCTCCTGATAACCCTTTGTTTTGGGAAAGGAACTCAGGACTTCCCTCTGTTGTGAACTCAGATTGGCAGAGAAGATGATGGATGAATGTTTGTGCTTTCAATTTAAAAAGTTTGGGCACACATGAATATTTCTGTTTATGTAGAATACCAAGACGTTAATATGTCTATGCGCTATAATGAATGTTGAAGCTCGCAGATGCCCCTGTCTTCAGTCCAGTTGCCTGAGCGGCAGCTCCAGTGTTTGGGCTGAGCACAGGGCAGCCTTTATGGCTGTGACAGATGGAGTCAGTAGAGATGCAGTCCTATTACTGAGGACAAAGAATGGGTGTGTGTTTGTCTAGGTGAAAGAATAGACAAGGTAGAAATCCTTCATGGAGAGTGAGAAATAGAAGTGAAAGGGGAAAGTTGAACTGGAGAATTATAGCAAAGAAGAGACAGTGAAACAAAGGTGAACGCAAATTAGATTTGGGTTGAGAAGAAGAGTTAGACAAAGAGGCACAATGTCAAAATGTTAAAAGGATCAAGCAGACTTAAACAAGGAATAAGGAAGTCATTAGTGGGAAGTGTTTTGGAACAATGCCGAGAATGTCATTGGCTTGCGAACTGGATGATTGTTAGTTACTGTTTTGTGAAATATTGAATCCAGAACATTCACGTTACTACTGGATCCAATTTTTGCAAAAATTGAATCGAAATGCCAACACAATTCAATGGTTTAGAATATATTTATGCTTAGATTAATCTAATAACAAAGAGGGAGTGCAGGCAGGTAAGGTAATACATACCCGGTTTTATTTTTTTACTTCCAAGCAACTTTTCAAGGGCCAGTTCAAGCCAAGCCGCAGCTCAACATGCAGTATGCATTTTTTTCAAGTGTTGTAGCTTTTATTTTTGGCCACTAAAATATGGGTCTCTGGCCACAGGACGTAAAATGGCCATGTCTGGTCTGACCACTAGTGTTCAAACACAAAACAACAACAAACTGTCTGTCTGCCTGTAGATAGATTGTAAGAAGTTATGTGAGGAAAAGTAAAACTGTATAAAATGTCATTAAACAGTGCTGATTATGAAATTAAAAAAAGAAATCAGTACATCTAATTTGAGAAAAACTAATTGTTTAAATTGTGTTTTCAAAATTTTCACTAAAAAGACAATTTGTTTTTGATTTTGATCACATGTAGACTCCAGCTATCACAAATAAAAAGTTCCACACTTCAATGTCATGCAGATTGCAATTGTGGCAAAAAGAAATCAAGCTTGGATAACCTTAACTTCCACAATTTCACAGCGTAGTACATCTTTTGCGGGGGTTAGGTATTTTGCCAATTTAATGCCAAGAGAACAAATTCCACCAAGACAACAACGCAAAGATCAATGACAGTGAATGTGCCTTCACACGATTACATTCTTATAACATCCTAGAGCATTTGAAATCTTCCACTGTTCTTTTTTCTTTCAGTTTCCTCTCTTGAATCCTCTAAAGGCTGCTTTCCTCTGAGGCTTTTGCACTCTCCAAATACAAACATGCACAACATTGTCCACTCACCTCACCGCTTCAGACCACATCAGTGTTTCTATGCCATGCTACGTTTACCCTTTTTGGCTCGCAACTGTGCTAACAGCTCACCTAGTCATGGTGGAAAGTCACTGAACTGTCTTGCCCCCAAACTGTGGTCATCACCCTGCACTTCAACTGGTATTACTGTCAGAGGCAACACAAAAAGGAATATAACCAAAAATAGGAATTTAACCTAAAAGGAGAGCTTGGAGCAGTGATTTTTAGGGCTGGAGATGTCAGAATCAAACGTCCTTTTTGGTCCACTTACATTATTCAATTTCCTGATATATATGTTTAACATGTCATCATAAATGACTTACTATTTCAGATTTTTTTTACACGTTATGCGGAGTTATCATGTTCAAGAGCTATTGACTGTAGTCACTGTACTCTTGTATCTGTGGTTGGATCATTGATGGACACCGAGGTCCACTTTGACTTAGATGCCAGAAAGGTGGAGGTTGGGAAATGGTACGGCAGGTATTAGTAGAGATGTGCTAGTTGAACTGTTTTGGGGATTTAAATGGACTCAAAATCAACTCTCTGACCTAAATTTTTAGAAAACAATCTTCACGCCATAGCACAGAAATATGTACCCATCTTTAAAAAAAAACGACTTTTATGCAAGACAATGCTCCATCTATCAAAGTACTTCACGTTATGGCTGGGCAGTAAAGACCTTAAAGATGAAAATTTAATGGCATGGCCCCCTTCTTAAGCTGCCTTAAACCCCACTGAGAACTTGTGGGCCTTTCCTTAGCAGGGAATTTACAGTGAACGGAAAAATTGCACTTCTTGAACAGTGTCTTACCAGTTCAAGAAACGGACTGATCCGTGAATAGGACTCCTATTACCTTTATTAAAAAATAAATTGGGCTACATTGGCCTTAATGATTTTTTTATTTGATTTTTTTCTGTTTATTTTAGGCATGGTATTTTGTAAATTCAGAGTTTTTTTTATTACTCTCATTTCAAAAGGAAAAAATTGAGATGGGACTATCTTAGTTTTTCAATTTTGCTCCATAATGATTTGGGATGCTAGTAGTTGCTTATTAATGGTGATAAGAAAGCATTCCCTTTTAATACTTAAGTGTATACCTTTGGTAGAAATTTGATTGAAATTTGATTTACCTAACCCAACAATAACCTCAGGAATACTCCGTAATGTGATAAAGTGATATTTTGCTGTAGTGTGCATGAGAAAACAAGAAAACTGACAATATATTCAACCAAGGTCAGGGCTCACCGCACCCAGAGAAATTCTGTGACTATATGCGTTTTAGTTATGTCAAAGTGCACATACACAGGAGATGTAACCCAGAATTGGGATTAGATAATTATCACAGAATTATAAGATTCGCTTAATTAATAGATCTGACTCCACACTGCTCTTCTAAAATTACTCAATATTATTTAGTTGGGATATATTTGAATCCATCTTAAATTTGTCAACAGTTCAGTCAGAGGTCAGAATTTGCTGTCGGTGCTGCTTAATGAGTCTTATAATTCGTTAAACTTTTCATTTATTCATGAGATTGGCGGCACACTGGCATACACTCAGCATGCTTGGAAACCATAAAGGAGCTAATTAATTGCCGTTTCTGTGTGGGCTCCAGACCGTTACACAGTCTCTTGGTTAGGTAGCATACGTGAGGAGTGTCATCACAGTGCTAGGCACTGCTGTGAAGAGGGAACCTTAATAACTGCAAAACGTTTTGCTTCCTTTTACCCTCTCCCTAGCGTTCTCTCGGTGGCCCTAAGGCCATAAGGTTTGGCGTGCTGGGCTGGAAGGCTAGAGGAATGGTTGTGAAAGGGTTCCCAAAAGAGTTAAGACAGGTTTTCATGTTGTAGCAGGGGTCCTAATTTTCCAGCAGCTATTTAAATCTTAACCTTTCTACACAGACGTCCCATGATACCTCCACTTAGCATGACTGAAATTTTTATTTAAGTAAGATAATGATTTAATTTTGTTTTTACGGGCAATGGGTATCGACTTTATTATGTCATTTGTTTAATTCAAGCTTTATATTAGATGTACAATTTAGAGGAAATCGATGTATTTTAAGCATTGTTGAGCGTGTCTCATATAATCCCTGATCACTTTGTTTCTGCACAGGGTTAATAAAGTGAATATATATACATTAATTGCTCCCTCATTTCAAATTTTCCTCTAACTCTACCCATTATCTTTTCAGACCCAATTATATGGAAATAAATAAAATAAACAAATAAGTTTTCCCCCCCCATAAAATGTGGTTATTCTAAAGGGGAAAATGAACCCAAGAACATACTGTGTGTGCTAGCACTATCCAAAGCAGAGCACCCTGTTTAATATTGTATCCATAGAATATGAGTCAAAAAACTTCTGGCGGATGAAAAATGAGAATTAACATTGAACTCTGTCACTGGAATGGGAACCAAAACAACGTGGCTTTATTGTTGCCACGGCCACATTCTCCAAAAGCGCATCAGTAGGATTAATTTCAGAGGAGTAATTATTACATTTTTAATCACCAGGGAGTTAGAAGTCGTAAATGTAAGATATTCAGGTATTCAGTAACTCCTATGTGAATAGAGCCTAAGATGCGTCCTGGACTGTTTATCTACTTTTAAAAGACAATTTATATGGTACAATCTCGTGTTCTTCGGGATTTATGACCCACGTTTCTTTTTGTATTCCATGATACAATAATCTGTAATATTGGAACTTTAAGCATACTAGACAAGAAGGTGGGCCCATCCAGGATCTCACACATAACCACAAACCAACATAATTTTGGTTGAGTAGACCTTGCCTAGCCTCATTTGTCCTCCATTTTTTTCTTTTACGATGATACTCTAACAAGGCAGGTGAGCGATGGCTGGCTGTTCTGTCTTCCTATGAGCAGATGACTCCCCATATGGCAAATTATTCTCATCGGTTCACCTTCCAGGCGGTTGGCAGCCACTTAGCAGACTTACGTTGTCATAGGTCAACCCTTGACACTCTGTAAGCCCTAAACTCTAACTGCTGCGCAGCAAGCCAAAAAACAGCTGTCTTCTACTTTGCCTGGCTAATCATTAGTCTCAGTTTTGAAATTATACTTCACATTATAATAACAATAATTGCTAAAGTATATTTTACCATGCAGGTTGACCATGTAGTCGCTTCATGGACCCTATATCAATAAATAAGAGAGAGAATAACAACATGTGAATAGTGATAACACGTTGTTATATCACACCAGAATCACTAATCAACATTTTGTGATCATTATTGGTCATTATTGCTAAAACAACAACTCCTGTGTTGGTTTTAGAACATCTGCAGTGATTTGATAGTTTTTTTAAAAGACACTTTTTCTTCCCTTGTTTGAATAAAAGTATTGCATTGTATTTCATTACCGTAACAGTAGTTGTAATAATAATAACAAACATTCCATGCATAGATTGATAGCTTAATGCGGAATGTTTTTCTTTCACGTCAACCCTAACCCGTCAACATCGGTTGCTAGGAGTCATTTGAACTCTTTTAATATTCTCCGCCCTGCCTTACCCAAAAATATTGTGCACAGCTGTGGTAATTCATTGTTTTGTTGGAAATTGAGACAAGAATGATTGTCTGAAGGGGCCTACATTCAGACACCAAAGAGAATAGGGAAAAGACACTTGAATTATTGATTTTGACATGACAGCACTACGGCCCCATTGGAGCACACTTTATCAATATTTTCCATACAATTTAACCCAGTGCTGCTAGTACATGTCCATACATAAGTAGTTTCTGAAACGATATCCAGCACACGGTCATTCATGCGTGCGCATGATTCTGTAACATGCACACACACGTATATTTTTGCGTCGTATTCCTAAAGGTGTGTATCCTCTAGATCTGCAAATGGGATGTGGATATAGTACTGGTGTTTAATGCCCAATAAGGCTGTCTCTGAGTCATCCAATTCATCCTCGCATATTCTCTCAATTAATTGCATAGCCGGCGAACCAGTGCAAGAAGACAAATCCCAGCAGAAATCAGCCAACAACGAATGGGGATGCTTTGCTGTTTGGAGTTGTGTGACGCTAAGGCCTTGGTGCTAAGATACAATTTGTTGTTATGAGCGTAGCCCCAAGTGTGTTCTCTAGTCGTGCTTTGTATTCGCTGGCAGAAATATTAGCCAGGGCACTGCATGTTGTTTGTCTCTACAGACGTACAATATATGCAGATCTTTGCACAATGTGGTGCTTTTATATCCATGATTAGCAGGAGACTGGCAAATCTTGCAAATATTTCCCTATTTGTTCTAGCCACTATAAATGTGGGTTGAAATAAAAAAATAAGTAAGAGACAACTCATTGCTAGAGCCCAATAACAGTCAGCTTTTTTTTTATTTACTTACCAAACCTCAAATAATTGGGTGCATATTTGAGTGATATAAGCAAACCCATAGGAATAGGAAAAAATAGGATCGGTGATGCATTTTAATAATAATAAATAAAAACTAAGTGTAAAATATCTGTCCCTTGGTTTAACCTGCCCTGGGCATCTTGCATGGTTTAACCTGCCCTGGATATCTTGCATGGTATAATTCTTCTCAGGATAACGTAATCTATATGAAATTTTATCATTGCACTTTAACCTACTGTATTTATTATATTACTAAAGTAGGCCAATAAATGCACAAATCCCTCCTTTCTACCATGTTCTGTGCCCCATTGTGTTTTCACCAGTAAGTTTATTCCTGTTATCTTCCATTTCTGGTAGTTTTTTGGTTATTTTCTACTTGTTGATAGAGTATATATATATATATTTGCACCATTCTCCCCTCCTGCCTTGCATCCTTGTTCTCTCCTTTTGAGTACACACGTCTGCTTCATTAACATCGACAGTCATATAAGGCATGGCAGAAGACATCCAAGACAATGTTTTTCCCTTTGAACTAAACAAATTGTAGTATAACACACTTTCCCAGCCTTTTTGCCAAACCTTCATGCACTCGTGGAAATAGTTGTTCATAATTCTCCTAAGCCCTATCTTGACGCCCACATGGATACTGTCCCTTGATGACTCCTTGAGCTTGGGGAAGAAGGAAATAACATAAGGAGCTGGCCAGTGTAGGTTGCTACAGTACATCAATTTCTTTTAAGCCCTCTAAGAGCTGCTGAATGCTCAAGGAATTAGAAGCTGGTGCATCGTCCTTGTCAACAGCCAAATGCTGTCCTGTCGCAACTCTCACCTCTTGTCATGTGCTGACTGGAGCACAGGTTGCCCGTGCTCTCCGTAGATGTGCTGGTTGAGAATATGGGCTATAATAAAGGGTGAACATTTGATTTTAGCTTGGGCTGGAAATACTATATCATTTGTGAGACAAGATATTGAACTTGTCTGGCACATTTAATAGGTGTAAACTGTCGTATACCCTGAGAAGAAGAAAAACGTCAAGGGCGGGGTGCTGGTGTGAGTTTTATTGTACGTGTACTCTTCTGTATTGAATGGGTTGTGAATGGCATCAACTTGACCTCGCTGAAATATTCTTTTGTACAATGCTCAAAAACTCAGGTTCACAATTGCTGTTATTATCAATATTTTTTTAACATGAACTTGTGAAATTTTAATATCTAATGCATTTTTATATTTGTATACATACACACACCAACATATTGAAGATGATTGACAAAAAGATTCTATGTGATGCAGGCACTCAATTCTTGTTTTTCATTTTGAGGCTTTCAATCTCGATGCCCCCATTGGTGCGTTCTTTTCAACCTGCATCGTTTTATTATAAACATGGTTTCAGTGTCGGCTGTAATTACCAAGGCTTTTTACAAAGCTGCTTTTGAAAAACATGTGCGTCACCATTTGATTATACCTCACCAAGTGTCTGGAATTTGAGATTGTGGTAAACATAGGTGCCAACCTCGGCATCAATTTCGAGATGTGTTCGTACCTTGGCACAGTCACTTGGTACATGAGCAGTTACATGGCTCTGACCTGCTAAATACAGCATGACTAAAAAGCGAATAATGAAAACCCTTTCAGGTGTCATACAAACCGCTTATCCCACAGCCCAGGCTTACAACAGTACCATGTCCATGTCCTTGCTTCCCTTCCCTCACTGTCTTTTTACTTGAGCCAGGAGTGATAGGAATCTCCATGGGTTTCTTCATTCTCTTCACTGGCCATCCAAGGTTCTGCTTGTCCGCTTTTGTACTCTCTTCTCTCCAGATATTTAAGCATTATTGCACCAATACGTGATTCCAAAGGGTCTTGTAGCGGAGGTCTGCTTACATCTCTTGAGCTGAGAAACAGAGAAATGAAAGGGGAGGGTTTGCTTATCAGCCTTAAACACCCGAGTGTCAGCAGCTCCCCAAATGCTATGAATATATCTGCTTCCGCGTGTGTTTATTAAGCAGCAGAAAGGGGAATTGTGCTTGTGTATGTGGTGACATATATGGTGTTATGTGCACTTCATTTCAGTCTAGCTGCAGCCTGTAATAGGAATGCAGTATTAAAAGCTGCACCAGATTCACACAGCGTCCAAAGAGCCATGTTGCCTTGGATGGAAAGAGAAGCACAACTGATCTGAGTGAGCTCAACACAGAAGGGGAATAATTAGACATGATAGAGGATTTACTTCTGACTATTAATTCAGGAAGAATGATGCGCTTGTGGACAGGAAATTGGCAGAATGATAAATAATCTTTAGGAACACTTGTATTGATTTGAACAGTGTTTCCAAATCTTTGTTGAGCTAAGGCATCCATTTTAAACGAGAATCTGACAGCACACCACCAGACACAAATGTCACAGAAATGAATAAAGCTACTGAAATAATGATCTTGTCTTTATGTACCCTTAATTATATCTCTTCAGTGTAAAATTGTAGCCAGTTTGTTTGGACACAGACTTTATCCACATAATAATTCATTTTTATTTGCAATAAGACAGGTATACTATACTTTACGCAACCTGATGGAAAAGCATTTGACTGTCCTCTATTTTGGTCTTCTAGATTCATCATTAGCATGCATAACTGATGAAATATATATTTATAATAATCTATTGCTCATCCTCACAAGGGTTGTGGGGGGTGCTGCTGGTGCCTATTCCAGCCAACTATGGGCAGCAGGCAGGCGTCACCCTGAATTTGTGGACAGCCAATCGTCAGGCACAAGGAGATGGACATCCATTCATGCTCACCCTCATACAATTTAGAGTGTTCAACTAGCCAACCATGCATATTTTGGGGATGTAGGAGAAAACCCATATAGGCCCAGGAAGAACTTGCAAACTCCCCACAGGAACTAATATAAATCGATACCACAAGTATATATTTCGTTTTTTTATCTGTTCTTCATGGCTCTGTCAGGAATGCCTTAATTTCAGGTGAGAAAAAATAAAACTTGAAAATCATGTTTTGAATGGGGTCAGAAAATTTAAGATATAAAATACATACTGTTGTTTTTCTGCCTAAATGAGCTCAAACCATTTGAATGTACATGACAAAGCTGGTGGACATGATCCCTTGATAAGACATAGTTCCACATTGAAAATAAAAGTGTGAAAGTGAATCCTTATCCCACTGGGGAACATTGCCAAGTACCGAACTGTGACTGACTGGCAACCAGTTCAGGGTGTAGTCTGTCTTTCGCTTGAAGTCAGCTGAGATAGGCTCCGACTCTCCGTGACCCTGACCAGGATAAACAGTGCTGAATATGGATGGATCTTCACTGTTTCACTGTAGCTGCTTGAATGTCTCTTTGTCTTTGTTGTTTTCATGCCTAAATGGGCAGCACTTTAAAAAAAATGTTGCAATATTTTACAACACCCTTGTGTGTTCAATGCTTTGGACTGTTTGAGATGAATAGGCTGAAGGAATTTTGTTAAAGAAAAGAAATGAATTTAGCAATTGCAAATTCAGGAGTATAGTCGTAGTAAAGAGTAATGTGAGAAGCTTGATCCCCTGCCAGGAGCTCGGATTGGAGCTGATTCTCCTCCGCATCAATAAGAACCAGATGAGGTGGCTCGGGGCATATAATTAGGATGCCTCCCTGGTGAGGTGTTTAGGGCACACACCACTATGTTGAGGCCACAGGGGACGCTGGTGAGTCTGTCTCCTGGTTGGCCCGGAAAGGCTTTGGGATCCTTCCGAAAGCGCTGGATGAAGTGGTTAGAGAGAGGGAAGATTCCCACGACTTGACCTAAGACAGGTGGAAGAAGTTGGAAGAATTAAAGAGACACTAATCTCAAAGTAAATTGAGAATTGTTATTAATCAGTCTTAGCTTTAGTTACGGGAGGTCCCTCTTATACTGTCGGCTGCTAGTGAATGCGTACATTTGGCCACAATACTTCCAACTTACCATACACTGAATTTCTAGGTTTCTGGGTCTAGCAGCAGAAATAAATATGACCTTCATCTCCAAAATATAAGATATATCGTCCGTCGGGTTCATATGCCCTTTATGTCATGTAGGCTTAATAATGCACACCGTAACAGACTGCCAGTGGCAAACAACACAGCAGGATCCCCACGCTCTGGGAGGTCCTTCCTTTAGCTCCAGCCAGCGGTAGATGCTGCTGAATGAGCCACCGCCTGCCTGCGGAATTCCTGGGTCACTGCTCGTCGCTGACTGGCTTTTTCACTCTCACTAACCCCTGTTAATGAGAGAGATCCTTCTCTCCTGTTCAAAACGCCTTGTATGAGATGAGATTCACTTTGTAACAAATAGACATTTAGCACTAGAGTAGGCCATTGTTTGAACACAGTCTCTAAACATGTCTAGGGGGTCTAAGACTTTATTTTTGCCCATTTTTAATCCTTATTAATGATAAGTAGCAATTGTTTTTATTGTTGAAGTTTGCCGGGGGTTGTTAATGGCTTTCTTTTCTTTGTCCCAATCAAGTTATTTATTAATACAGTATTTACTTTTACTGCAGTGTCCCTTTAAAGACTTGTTTTCTCACTAAATTTTCTTTTCTTTTAACAAACTTTGAGGGGGCTAACACATTATTTTAAAGGCTTTCAAAGCACGACATCCAAATATTTAGAATATAATTTTAAAAAATATGGAGACAACCATACTAAAATGTGATGGGTTTTCTCTTGATTGACCTCAAAAGCAGACAGAGGAGGTAGTTTTGAAAGGATGGGTGGGTGAGTCCTGGTCTTGAGTCCAGACAAAGCGAGTTGTGGTTGCGAGGGGGGGATTGGAAAGAAAAAGGAGGCAATGAGGTCACAACAGTCGAAAACAGGATCAACACGTAAAGTTTCAAAACTATACTCAACATAGGGAAGAGAGCTCTGTGACAGCAGTCAAAGCTTCAATCCACTGGTGCCGGTTTTCTCACACGCCAGAGTTTTAAGGCTCTGGTGCAGCTTGATTGATAGCTCAGGCCTGCATGGCTCACAGGCAGCAGCTCAATCAGAGAGGGGAGGTAGAGAAAATGAGTCATTATCCACCCCACATAGGAATTGCCATACCAAATCCTTGTGAAAATCAAGAAATTAAGAATCAAAATTGTTTTGACTGAAATATGCACAGTGATGTAACCTTCCTTTAGGAAAAAATAAAATAAACACAGCAAACCAGTGGGAGAGTGATGAGCACGTGGGTTTCGCGCTTGGCTGGTTGAACACTCTAAATTGCCCCTAGGTACGAGGTTGTCCTTCTCCCTGCCCTGCGATTGGTTGACAACCAATTCAGAGTGTCTCCTGCTTACTGCCCATAGTTGGCTGAGATAGGCTCCAGCACCCTCGCAACCTTTTTGAAGATAAGAAGTATAGAATAAAAATTAATGAATAAAATAAACTCCAACACAACACTCCAAAGCTTTCAGTGTTTTGGGGGTTGGGAGGTGTTACATAGTGGTGGGTCATGCATTTCACACCTAGGCCTTTAGTAGCGCTCTGTCGGAATCAATCCCACCCTCAATAACTATTTTATGGCTATAAAACTTTTCCTGCAGCTACAGCTGCGACACATACAAAAGCATTGATAATAACCTCATAAAATTGCAAAAAATGATTTGTAAAAAAATCCTTCCTCTTTTCTTTCCTCAAGATTCCAAACACTGTCGTACAGATTATACGTGCATTGTAGTCATTCCCCGAAATCAAATTTGCCGCTTTATTTTTCTCTATTTTTCTTCACCCTTTAGTTATGGAGCTCCACTTCCCTGCGAACTTGCTTACTCGGGTGTAGAGCCACTCCGGTTTCCCCAAAAGTTTTGGAGAGCATCGTTGCTGGTAAGTGTCCGACAGTGCTTTCGCATTGCTTCCTGAGTTCGGCAAGTCAAATGTAGCAATCCAGTTTTTGTCCAAACACCATGTTGATCTGTGGCCAATAACAAGCACTCCCCAGCAATACAATTTGCAGTATTCCTCGGAGCCCACGAGCCAGAGATACCACTCTGTAGTTAGTGGACTGAGTGGCGGACAAATCCTTTTCTCTCTTGTGTCAGGCTTGCTAGATTCTCAGCTTTCTTTAGCTTCTCTTGAAAAGTCTTGATAGTAAATCTGCAAGCAAATCCATTTCTTAAACCTCTTTCAGCTATTTAGGGTTGACAAAAACACTTAAGTAAACACAATAACATATTTGCTTTGCAGTATTTTAATTTTAATTGGTTCAAACAACTGTCTGACCAGCAAATATTCTATGGGAGGGGGCCCGGAGAACTGATTATGAAGGCCATTTATTTAGTAGTAATACGTTCTGTCCATTTTTACTCTTTCAAATTATTGTTTGCATTTGGGATACAACACACATTACACACACTGGTGACATTTATTATGCAAAGATAATGATGTGGTTCTAGTTACTCTCTAGACTTGATATCATTTTAGACCATGCTTTATATTTTGATATATACATCCCCTTTGGCCCATTCAACAAAAAACATAAATTTCCCCCATTGCTTCTATAACACAGATGCGTTATTTGAAATACATTGTTACAAGGATATGAAACCATTCATAAATCTTTATGTACATAATGTTTGTGATAATTTGGCCATGTTACCTACCGTTGTCCTCCTTTCTCATTTGTTTTAACATGCAGCAACAAAAACCGCAAAACACAACGAGCAGCTGTCGGCCGCGACACAGCAAACAAGTAACCACTGTCGTATGACGCTTTATAAAGCTGCACTGACAGCATGCGTAACATCAATCTGATTTTAGGATTCCTCCCATCCGCACCTTTGCCTATAGTGGTCTACTGTGTCGATTACAGATGTTCTGAAATGGATTAAAAGAAAGGAAACACTACCATCACGTCTTATTGGCATAGGAGTCACAAATGTGAAGTCTGGTGTGCCTAAGAAGAGCCGAGGATTCCTTATAGTAAAATCCAAATAGAAGCTAACTATCAACTTCCACTTTATTAGCAGAAATAATCAGGAAGTCGTGCTAAATTTAAACCCACTATATAATCATTAAGAATTTTATATGTTTCACACATACCCACAAATATCTCATCCAATTCTAACACTCACTTCATGAATCTTTGCAGTTTCCATCTGTTCAGATGAAATATATTTGGCATCTGGAGAATGCCCCTTAGCATTGAGAGACCATATATCTTACAAATATCAGGCGCTCAAGTGTGACTCATGAAATATTTATTGAAAAAAAAAGAGAACATGGTGAGGGTGTTGTCAACAATACTTAACACGAACAGGTTGGGCATCCAAGTTTCACCAGATGTACACCTTGTGACAGGCCTGGTGCTCAGCCAATACCAGTACTTATTTCGTTTGCCAAACACTGGAACTGATCTGATCACATCTGCTTGTCTTGTCCAATTAATTAATTGTGTTGGTGAGGCCAAAATCAAACTTTGATTACAGCTGCCATATTGACTTAAAGAGAATCCCCAAATGTTTGTTTGTGTGTTGGACGATGAGTACAAAGATGAACCAGTAAAAAATGTGATGGATTTATTGTGTAAAATTGAAGATGTTTTTGATTAGTGGTTCTCATTTGTCACCCTGGGACCTGCATTTTGCAGTGGTCCCAATAACACATGCAAAGATGTTTTCCATTCCATTTGTGAGTGAAAGCTAGGTAAACATACTTATACATCCATGCAAAAACACTATTTAATAACTTAAAATTATATTACACACCCTCAGAAAAACTTGCATATTTACATATCTATGTTCATTAATATGTGATATCCAATGTTCCCTCTAAGCTGCGCGCGTGCGCAATTGCGCACTACTCTCGTTTTCTCTGCGCACAGCAAATCATATGGAGCGCACAAAATAAAATCCCAATTTTTTTTTTTTAGCTGTGAGACCGACGCGCGATCCACTCATCCGCCAGGCCGCCCATTCATAGATATTAATCATTACATTTTATTATTACTAAATCATTTATGTGTAGTAGACATACACCTGCTTATGGCAGGTGTAATACTGGTGTGTGCCCATAGCGAGCAATGATGATGTTGCTCATACCGGTACTCAGTGTGCTCAGGGAGGTTGTCTTTCTGCCCAGACAAACAAAAAATTAGAGGGAACATTGGTGATATCCCTTATCTAATAAATCAATCTCAAATCCAAGATCAGGAACTCACTGCCGGCCGGAGCTGCTCCACGATGGTTCCGGAAAAGGATTTTAAAAAAGTTTCCAGAAAAGGTGCTTTTGGTCGGACAGTATAGCTCATACTCCAATAGGGGCCTCTACCCCAACTAGAATGGCTCTTCCCTATGCCTAGAGTGCGTTGTTTTCGAGTCACCTGGCGCCGGTTTCCCTAGGCGCAAATGGTGGCCACGATACTGCTCGAGTCGGCTATATTGGCTGCCTACAGCGAGCTAACCTCCGTTGGTGTCATTGAGACGAGGCTTCCTTCTAGCTATTTGGAAGCCAGCGACGTGTTGGGGAAATATCCAATGGGAAATTTAAAAAAAGAAATAAATCCTGGCTACCGGAAGTGTATTGATAGGTTTCGGGGATGATAGATTTCGTTTGATGATTTGTAACTCAGGTTTCTTTTGTATCTTGGGACAAATTTTTTCCCATCGAGGCTTTTCGTAACCCGAATATAAGTAAAGGTACCACTCTAGCATACCACCCTAACTCCCTAACTTTCCTTTATTTCCTTATTCTTTGATGAAGAGTGTTAAATCTGGTATGCCATATTTAATGTGACATTTTGAAACATATAAATTATTTTGAAACAAAGCATATTGGAAATGTTGACATTGCGAGTGCAGAATAAGGGCTTGAAATTGAAGCAGTGCTTTCTATTTAAATTATTGTCAGACAGCAGCTTTCATCATACGTGACCTATGGTGGTTATTAAAAACGATACAACAATGATCAGAGTTGCTGTCACTGCTCTCTGAGTGAACATCAATAAAAAAGGCTCTCTTTTCTCCTGGGAAAATATGATATTCGTATATAGTGCAGTACATTCTACAACAAAGGTATTTTATGCATTCTTTGGTTCCTTCTTCCTCTCAAACCTAACATTGCTTACCTTTCCTTAAATACACTTGTGCTTTTGACCTGGGGCAATCCAGCAATGATATTGGCAGTTTGTCAGTCGGCAGGAATTGAACCTTCTCTTGGTGTCTTATTTCTATTTCTTTTACAAAGTTGTAATCATTTTCCTTGTCTTCTCATCACTCTATTTGCTTTGGTAATTGCCTTTTCCTGCTTTGTCTTTGTCACAGTGTCCTAACTCATATCCTTACAAATTATTGTATATTGTGTACATCCTGTATCCTCTTAGAGTTCCCCAGTACTCCGGAATTTGATTATAATTTAGATAATGACTAATTATGTTTTCTTAAACAATAATACTTGTATGTTCTGAGTTGCTGAAAAGGTTTGACAGGTTTTAACAGACATGACATTCCCTTCCAGGGGAGATATCATTACTTAGCATAACACGTGCTTAATATGATGATGCAATATATTTCTGTCAAAGGATAACTCCATTACAAGGCACTTGGGAGTCCATAATTAGAAATTCTAATCGAAACTCAACGGGATGCTAATTTTCCAGGATATTCACATGAAAATGTGTTGCGAGAAGAATTGTTTACATTTACAAGGCAAAAAAGTAACTGGCATCGTAATTAAAGTTTACATTTTCATAGAACCATAAATAATAGTAACATCTTATAGTCCAAACATTATGGTTATTTTTTAAAGGGACAGTATTTAAGAATTGCACTTAAGTAATTCATTAATTAGCACTAATATTTCAATGGACATTAATGAAATGTGTTTTTGGAAATACTTCTAATACAGCTCTCAATGGTTAGGCTGACGTTCCCATTTTAGAAGTCCATACTCATCCCAGTTTAGTTGTATTGTTTTGATTTGGTGTTTGCAACCAATCAGCCATTTATGAGATGATTTCTTTGTCTTTGCCCAGATCATCACTCAAGTTAACTCAAGATTTAGAAATATATCCACACCCTTTTCTTAACTGAGCCATACGTTCGGGCACTGAAGTACTGTAAATCCTAATGCTATATTAAAACACTTGAAGGCCTGTCATATCTTTAAACAGAATACTGACCAAATATTGGAATTGCATAACCAGTATGTGTTTTGAAAGGTGCTTCTATCTTTCCTCACTCCAAATAAAGAATATTGCCAAGCTCAGACTTTATGAATGTAGCCATATTTTGGCCCAAGAGATGCATCGTGGAGAGACGCTGACAGTCTCGGCCCTTGTCTCAAGGTCGGATGTGCCGATTGTTTCGTGTGACAAATATTGAATTAATTAATTAAACCATTTCATATTGGATAGTGGTTGTGTATGTAGCTGTTTGACACTTTGGCTAACATCCAACTTCTTACTCGTCTTTATTTTTTTGATTAATGATCCTCCAGAGGAAATAGAGAGCTGTGCCCATGACAAATAAGCACATTAGGGGCATTTTTTTCACTTTCATGCAATCTTATTTATCACCACTTAATGACAACTTAGACAAATCTGTCACTTACACAATGACTGTGTCGTGGCAAACCCAGGGAGGAACTCGCGAAGTGAGAGCTACTTAAAGCTTTGTCGTGCGTGTAACCAAACTAAATTTATCATTAATCTCCTGCGGTGCTGATTTTTGGCATAAAAATCCTTGTTTGCTTGATAGATTCCATTATTTACCTATTTGCCACACATACACCCTGCATACTCTTGAACAAGTTGTGTAGAACTGCGAAAAGGTAAGCAACTAACATTTTCATAATCCACAGTTTATATTTTATGAGACATATAGTATCTCCTTTTTAAAGAATGCTACTCTTTGGCTGCTTTATGCTTTGCATATGTAGTTATCAATAGAGAGTTGTATGAAGTTTGTGACTATTGTTCGCTGGTGTATGGGAGCTGACCAATTTTTATTGGGCTGTGTCCTCCTGTCTGCTACCGTTCTGTACCAGTCTGCTTCAATTGTTGCATCTGTTGTACTATTGCGTCTTAGCAATTGGCATTCTTGTCAACATGTCTACTTCCATAGTATTAGTCAGCTTCCATTGTCATGCTTTTCGTTCTTGTTATGGCAACTGGCATTCATGTTTTGTGTTCCTTTTGCAAAGTGTTGTGTATATGCAATTTACTTGACACTTCTCGGCTACCGTAAAGTACTGCCTAAAACTCCAATTTTTTATTATTTTATTATCACCAGTCGCCCCTGCTTGTGAACTGCTTTATGGGATGCTGAGGAAGGGCATTATGGCTTTCTATCCTACTAAAGAACTTGGGGTTGGAATTTGTTCACTTTAATCTTTGCTAATAGCACCTTGCTAATGGTTTCTATTAGTCTTTTTATAGACAAGTGTACCAAATTAAGAGAAATATATTTTCAAACAGTGTCACATCAGTCATAGTAACTCAAACTGTCAAAACAAGACACCACCATCAGAACAATGTGACGCATATCACACGATACGACAACAAAACATTTGGCACTCTCAACTTAGTGTCCCACTCGCCCTTCTTTGATCGGAGACAACAGATCATAGACAAAATTTCTGTAGTCCGAACTCTGCATTCGATTATTTGATGATTTTTTTGTGAATGCTATTTTTAGCAGAGACAAATCAAGCTGACTGACCTGACAATAGAGAAAACTCAACGGAACTTTATATATAGATCGCTTAAAAAGCAACAACAAAAAAACAAGCATTGCAACACCATGGAGGAACTATGTAATTAAACTTAGATCAATTGTAAACTTGGACCACGGTAAACATAGTAAAAATATTATCAGTAATAAATAAAATATTATTTTCCTACCACAACTTGCATTGTCATCACATAGACCCACATCTCTTCTCTCTCATGTCACGTCTAATTGTGTAAAATTGTCGTAGAGAACGACCAGAGAATGACCCAATTAATGTATAAATTTCACCAAACTGATTTTTTAAAAATGTGTTGCAAACGTTGCAAATGGCGCAAGAAATGAGACTTGTCAATACTTACCTTCCCACCTTAAAAAACACAAGCGCTAGCAACCGGTGACCCTAACTGTGTGTGTCGTCGGATTAGTTATTCATCTCTAAAGAGAACAAATTATCACAAAACACAAATTTTCCTGGATATTTTTTTAAATACAAGCAGCCAAATACAACAACAAAAATATTTGATATTCATTAGTCTTATGAAATTAGGGTCAAAATGCCCTACAATGATGTTTGCCGTTGAGTTAACAGGGTTAGTGTTTTGAAGTGAATCATGTTTTATACAAGAAGGCTTTACAAAATGTTAATGAAATTAATGCTAACTGTTCCACATTAAAGCTCCTTCAGCCTTTAAAGACACTCATATGTCCCCCCCCCGATGATGGCGTATACAAATAAGCAGTTGCATGATAAAGGCTAATTATTCCATGCATTCTCATCAACTTGACATTACTCACCCATTCACATAAAAGTATTTGTCAAAATGATTTTCTGCTTAATTTACATCATGGGTAGCTTATTTTGTACATTTAATATATTTAGATCTTCCTTATTGGCTACAAAACAAAGCAATTGCCATATTGTTTCTTCTCTAAAAGCAACAGTATTCAGCACACTCTTTTGGCTCATTGCCATTTTTTTAGTCCCTTACTGCCAATACAAAGGCAATGCTTAGGTTTACGGGCACCTGGATCTGGGGGAGAAGAAAAACTGAGGCATGGAGAAGAAAACATTAAATTAATCCTCTAAAAGCCTTTTAGCAATATTGCTCTCCCACAGCGATCTGGTTGCACACATCAAGACCACTTTCCATCATTTAATTTAAGATGAAATTTAATTTAGTCCAAGAGCTATTCATTTTGTTAAATGAATGCACCACCCACCACCCCCAAAGCTCATACATATGTAACAGATGCAAACACATACCTCTTGTACATTGCAAATAGATGTGGGACTGTATCACGCACACATACTAGCACAAAGTGAAATGTACAGTCATGAATGACATCATAATAGCCAATGTGTTGAGTCATTCAGCATTTGTGCTTAAGTGCACTTCTAGGAAGGCTTTCCACATTTTCCCACACATGTCCATTGGGAAACTGCTGTCTGTTCCAAGCATCATCGAGCAGAGGCATTCCCCTCTTCTGCCAATCGCCACGATAATTGCTAGGTAATCCTCTATAAAATTAATAGAAATTCTTAGGAAAATGTCATCTAACCCAAAAAGGAAAGACATCTGATGATTCAAATAAAAACTGATACTGTCAACTCCGTCAGTTGTTTCATAGAGCTTTGTTTGTTTGTTATTGTGTTTTTCTTCCTAACTGTCTCTCTTTTTTTCTAATTTATGATTCTTTCAAGATCCATCTAGATAAATGTTGTTAGTAGTCCACATGTTGACAACATCTTCAAATTATTCTTTTTTTGCACGGAAAGCGAAACCTTTTTATAGTTTGTGAGATTTCACTCACAATGATGAATGGAATATGTTGATTCAAAACTTGGACATATAATTCAGAGGTGTCCAAACAATAAGAAAAATTGCCACAGTTGGTGCAGGTTTTCATTCAGACTGATCAAGAAGACATCTTTTTACCAATCCGTTGTCTTAGAGCAGGGGTGGGCAAACCAGTCCTCAAGGGCTGCTCTGTGTTGTTTTTTGTTCCAACCGATCGAGCACAGACAGTTTAACCAATGATGTTTCTGGGGTAGCAAGAATCACCTGACTGGAATTTACTGATTGCCCCTGTAGGACACCAGATTGGTGAAAAGTTGGCTTCTTGTTCGGTTGGAACAAAAAACACGCACCCACTGTGGCCCTTAGTGGACTAGTTTGCCCAATCCTGTCTTAGAACTTTAATATTTTATTGTGAGATGCTGCATGTTTTTGCAGAAAAGCTGTCTGTGCTGTATGGGTTGCAACCACTGTAGTTCGATGAAGCATTGATAAATCTCCAGAAAGAGAACAGCGTTTAATGTGTCTATGAGCTATGACCTGCGTCAGACATTGAATGACAAAATTGAAGAAAGTATTGTTCTCCTTTGTTTGCTATTGAACGTGGAGCGGTATATGGGCTTGTATAAACAGACAAACAAACAAAAACATACGTGAAAGAGAAACAGTATCTTCTGTTTATCTGAATCCTACAGTTACTTTCGAATCATCTATTTTACCAATACTTTTTTTAAAAATATGCTGGCACCACCTGGTTAGAAAATCTCCACATCAAACACTTCTCTAGATAATTCGCCAGCTGCGTGCCAAGAGACACGCATACACACCCAAACACACAAAATGATCAAAGTCTGCATTTGAACTTTATTCATAGGGATTTGTGCACTGGCTTCTCCAGAAATCGTTTTTTTTGCGTGTATTTGTTGACCATTTACAACCCTGAGGTTATTACCTCTAAGACTGCAACCACTCTCATCTCAAGATCCCTAGCAAGAGATGGACTAATGACCAAATTGCTATTTAAGATGGTAGGAAGGTAGGAATGAGTTGGTTCATAAAACCGGTCCTCAAGGGCCACATTGGGTGCAGGTTTTCATTCCAACCAAAGAGGGGCTACATTTTCACCAATCTGGTGTCTTAAAAAGTTTAATCAGTTGATTGCCGTCAGATGCTGCTGGTTTCAGAAGAAACTTCATTGGTTAAACTGTCTGCTGGATCAGTCGAAACAAAAACCTGCACTCACTGTGACCTATGTGGAATAGTTTAGACACCCCTGGTTTACAGTTCTCAATGAATAAGAAAAGTATTTGAAACAGTTACTGTATGTTGTGTAATATTTTTTTGCTCTACCATATTTAGCATCACAGAGTATAACATTTCTGCAGGTATCTGCTAATCAGTACTTACAGACCCATAGACCCATGAAAGACTAGGAGCAAATAACAAGATAAGGCAAAAAAAGTTTGTCTTATTAATGGATTTCTGGATTACAGCCAAACTGAGTAAATTTGGCATGCTCCAACTTTTTCATTATTTAATTGAAAGAGGCGATTCAATCTCACAAGCACCAACGTGTCTTGCAGTTTTAAACAGTCTTCTACGTTCACCAGATGTTGCTGGCTAGGTGTTTTCTCCAATTGCCGGTGAGCAGGTTGCTTCTAAATTTTGTTTCCCTTGACATGCTTCACAATGAAAAAAAGGATTCAAGAGTTGAATGGGGAGGTCATAACTTCCAACTAAGGTATGTCCTTATTGGAACTGGAAGATTACATTTTATTATCAGGTCTTTTTTTATGGCAGACGAAAGCTTGAACTGATCCTTAAATTGTGTCAAAATCTACCCACTTCGCCTGCATATTAGAATGAAGCATTGCAAAGGTGTGATGGCCGTGGGCGGCTTGCCCCTGTTCCCTCCACAGTTTGTCATAGCGTGTCTTTGAAAGGGTCAGAGAGTGTCAACATTTTTCTGACGGCACAAGGGAGTGCAAGACAGTTCTCTGCGAGTTGATGTTTGTGTAAGGTGTGTTTTTGTCATTTGGTTGGGCTCACTTTATTTTCTAAAAAAGAGCATGTTCTTTGTGTAACTTCCGTCCAAGTAATCTGTTGTTATTCTGGTCATTTTTATCTCAAGGACTGTAACTTTAAAATATATATTAGAATTTAATGTTGTGTTCCCTAACAAAAAGGGTGCAGTTGTTCTTTCTTGAGCCTTTTTTAACGTATGTTTATCAACCATTAGAGTGCATACACAGTAAACTACATAAATAAGTAGGGTAATTTAGGTTTGTTAATGAAAATATATATAATATATGTTATACTTGCAAAATTCAATTTTATTTCTTTTATTAAAAAAGAATAGACACCATACAACAAAGTATAAAACAGTAAACAAATTCAAACATTCACTGAATCCAAATAACAAAAAATGTATTTTGTGGTTTTAAATCCTCAACTAAAATGAAATGACAAATTGCAGACAAGGTTATACTTTATTTTTGCTGGCATGATTTGAGGGGCAGGTTTCTTCAAAGCATTTCTGGTTGATGGTTGCAAAAAGATACTTTAATGCCCTGAGGGTATCCACATTGGTAAGGATAAGACTGGAATACTAACATTCTGAATTTGGTAAAATGCATCTGGACTATATTTTTGGCACATGAACAGAACATTTGAATATGTGGAAATGAATATAGATTATAGAGACATATTATGCAATAATTGTATTGTGTACTTTTTTAACTATTTATTTTATTTCACCTGGTTCATTGTGGAATAGATTTTAGGCTGGGTGTTTTCTCATTTTCAACTTCTGTCACTCAATTCATTTGCGCCCGAAAGTTGAAAGTTTGTAGCATTGTGACATACCTAAAGTTACACTGCAGAAACAATATTATCCCGACACACCTCACTCAGTCATATCCACTACATCTGCCATTTTCTTCTATTTAAACGTGAAAACCTTTACAGAAATTGATAATTATTATTTATAATTATTATTCATTTGATTATGTACTGTACGGTATTGATGAAAAATGAAAAAAAAGCTGCACGGCCCAGTGCGCAAGTGGTTAGCATCAGCCTCACAATTCTGGGATCGACCCTAGGTGGGTCCTCACAGTGTGGAGTTTGCACGTTCTCCCCGGGCTTGTGTGGGTTTTCTCCCAGTACTCCTGTACTCCTTCAACTAAAACTTTTTTTATTTCTAAAATGCTCACATATTTCTTTCTTATTTCTACTTATTGAGGATTAGGGGAACAGAAAATGAATGAAGGGATAAATAAATCATTCACTTGACACCAACACACCGAATGCTTCTAGAATGGGGAAAAAAAATAGTTCATCGAGGGCTAGGTGAGGAGGCCGAGTCCTTGTGACGAGCAAGCTGAGTAAAGTGGCTCCCAGCTGGGTAAATGGCGACTGGTGGAGGGGGTGTGAAGGTCGAAATGAAAAGAAAAGTGACAAAAAAAACAGGAACTGAGCCACAGAAAATGCAAATGCTTGAATTTAAATATTGCTATTTTTATCCTTATTTAGGCTTATCTTAAAACCAGGAAGTGGCAACAAGCTTTTACCGCACTTCCGACATCAGTGAATGTGGAGGAATAACTTTTCTTGCTGTTGAGTGACTGGGGGAAAGGAAAGTGTATATATCTTCCCTAAGATCGTGTTCGTGCCAAACTATTCGGAGACAAACTGTCCAACTCAATGCACTATCCTTTTGGGATCAACGATGAGACGTGTGCCAACCATGTATAGGAATAATGAAGAACATTTACTCATTTTTTGTTATGTGGACAGTAACTTTTATGAAGAAAAAATGTGACCACACTTAATGTAAATGTTCCTAAATACGTGATATACAGAAATAGTTTATATATTCACAACTATATGAGTGAATTTGTGTGTGTGTGGTGGAGCTCAGGGTTAGCTGGATGGGATCCTGAATATTTTACATTCTTTGCTCGCCCTAACCAGTCCAGCACTCCATGCAAGCCACATTGTGCAATTCAGACACGTCCGGCAGGGTATGCTTTTTAGTTTAACCTTGTCATACTGTCTCAAAAAAAAAAGCATCGCAGTGCTGGCAGGGGCCACCTCCAACATCGTTGTTGTCTTTGGCAAGACTGCTCCCATACTGGCCCAACGTTACCACATATAGCTCTGTGTCTTTAAGACATGATCTGAAGATAAAAGATGAGAAATACAACACAAGCCTTCGATGAAATCTTTACAAGAGCAGCTATTGCATTGGCACACATTATCCTATTCCCTATCAAACGTTGTATATGTATACAATTTTGGGGGGAAATGACCTAAACCGTTTTTTCCAAACCTATGTAAATGGTCATCATTTCTGAGGTGCACCTAAGCTTCGAATTAGCTCATTATCAGCCTAATTGGTTAAATTAGACTGCCGATCAGGAATGCTTTGGCTTTCAGAGGAACCGTTAAGTGTGTTTGAAATTGTCTGCTGTCTATGTTGGCGATACAGGACAAATTTGCCAAGTGAAGCGAATAATTGCTTCAATTGAGCATTAAGGAGAGCTGGCAAACAAAAGTTTCGTGCCACCCAGCTACCACGAAAAACTGCTCTGCAGGCCTTAACAAGAGTTATGATTTAAAATTTTTTTAACAATAACGGCAGTTGCACGTAAATTAGTTTGTTGGATTTGAAAACAAATTTTAGTTAAGGGGGGACAAAGATTTTTACCCTAGAACCAATTTGATGTAATGTGATATTTTATTGACACTGCCCTGCTGCAGCATCCAACAAATGTGTGTTTTGTGTTAGCCTGACAATCACGAAACTACAGAGACTGTAACCAAGCCGTGCCACACTATTTAACCGGTATTGACCCGTATTCTACCCCTGTTTATGTATTGCAAGCATCCAGAGTCCTATGGGCATAGCAGGAATATATAATAACAACAAATTGTATTATAGTAGTGCAAATAAGACTGAGACTGTGCAGGTATTCACTGTACTGGAATGAAAATATAGCATTTTACCTTCCAGTTATATGTATTGAAGATGGGAATGTTGAATTGGTCACTTTACTCTTTCAGCTGTATCACTTAAAGTTAGGGCAAGGGCATGTCTCGAGAACTGTCAGCAGGGTAATCGTGGACGCATTTTTGGCTTGGCGATGTGAATAAAAAATCTCATTTTTCTTGTCACCTTCACATTTTCTCATCCAACTAAACCAAACACTAATCATCTCTCATGCAGTACTTGCCAATTGATACTCCTGTGAAGCACGTACTGTATTTGCAGTTGTAAGGATATCAACGTAACTTAAATTGGCCAATAATTCTTCTTCATAAAGTTTTTTTTGTTCATTTGTTTTTTTTAATAATCAAAGATCCAAGAAATGTGTGATTTGCAATACTTTGAGTAACCATTACATGAAGTCAATTCATACTAGGTGTATTCCCCTTATAAATATCACATAATATTCATTTATTTTCAACACTGCTTATCCTTGTTCGGCTTTCACCGTGTTGGCAGACTACACCCTAGTCTGGTCAGCCCTAATCAAATAATAGTATATTATCATATATAATTATTAAGTCATTTTCTCATTCTCTGTAAAGCCTCACAACAATCGCAGGGGTGCGAGAGCCTCGCTCAACGCCATAGGAGGTGGATTACTGCTCTAAATATTTTGCCAGACAGTCGTAGGATACAAAAAGACAGAAAACAAACGTATTGACTGCCATTCATATACCTAAGGGACAATTTTGACAACAACAATAAATCTGAGTATTCCATCAAAATAGCATGTCTTTTGGGAAATCGAGCTTAAACTGAGGTACTGAGAAATTTCTTTTAGCTTATTTATTCAAGCCATGAACAATAATGTGAAAGAAAAAATCATCCAATGTAGAAACACTGCATTTAATCAATTTACATATGATGATCATGCAAAGCGTCATGTGTCTGGACCGATGTTTAGAGCCTACATGGGAATATTCAATAATTCATTTCCCACTCTTAGAAATGTGGTTTCAGGCCACAGGTGCACAATGCCCTATATAATAAAAGGCCCAGTTGGTTCAGCTGGCGTTGAAGAGACATAACCTAAAAAAAATGCATAAACGAGTAAAGAACACATTGTGTCACAAATAGAAAAATGTCTGCAGATCTAAAGCTAAGCCATGCGTTTAATTTACCCATTGCCTTCTTTGACATACCTATTTATAATACATGATATTTTGTCTATGCATTTTGTGTCTATTCCAAATTTTAACTTATCTTCAGTGCACAAATGACATTGGACATCCTCCAATTCAAAAGTGTGGCTGCTCATTAGCAGTCCTCTTGTATCTCACATGAGACTGACTACAAAGAATAAATCAATACTTATTTAAAGAAATGCTCCAGAGACTATGATTTCCATTGATAAAGCTTGACATAGTTTTGTCCTCGCTTTCATCTAAAGCTTCCAAAAGGAGCAGACAACACATAAGAAAAATGGATCCATTAAACAGTAAAAACAAATGTGACGCTCATTGGATACAGTATTTAAGGCATTAGGATCCAAACATGGGGAAAAATGTTTTACTATGTTGTTGTTGAGACTTTTTGACAAGTAGGCAGCTTGGCGTATACAGTGGATATCTCTCCTCTTGTAAAAGTTATATTCTGCATAAATGAGGCCAGACACTTGGGTGACCTCAAGGTCTAATGGATTCAGGAAGTGTTCCTTAAGCCGCAGGGTATTAAGTGATTTCCTTGTGTCTTTCTCCTCACACTCGCCTTTGATTCTTGCCAGGGATGCTCTGTTTTTGATGAGAAATTTAGAAACAACTGTCAACCAGAGGAATGAAGAAATAAAGATAGTGACGGAAGAGATAATAATGCTTGTATCATGACTCAAAGTTAAGTGCTTCCCGAAAAACACTTGCGGCCAAGAGCCCTTAAAATAATATATGCTCGATTGGGCAAGCAAATAGAACAAAGAACACATGGAAAATGTATTTTTCTTTCTAATGCAGCAGGCTGCTTGTCTAAAAGAGGCGCTGGCCTGTCATCTGTGCATGCGCAATTGTGGTCATTCACTTCATTGTGTGGTGAAACTTTTTCGCATTGAGCAAACAAAATTAACTAATGGGAAACATGTTCTTTGCTAAGCAGTTTTGGAAGGGATGAGGGCTGTAATCATTGAACTAAAATCCCTTCCTGGTTGTCAGTGATTAGTGGGTGGCGGCGGCCGAGCAAAGTGCAGCTGGAACCGACCGGGGCCAGGCAGGGACCCGCTTGATAGCTGCACTCATAACAACTTGGCGTGTCAATGCCGCAGGGTCCGAATTTGGGGGTACATGCAGGGCCGGCTGGCAACTTCCCCCGGCACACTTGCAGACACTGCGAGCATTTCTCCTTGCCTTTAAGTTCAAATGCTGTGAGTACATGCAGTGCACGCACATGCCAGCATGCGTAATTCGCATGATCGCAAAGCGGCTAATTATTGGTCGGGACACTTAGGGATAGTTTATTTGGCTCATGCATTTCCCCAACCATGTTGAATGGGTTAGTTGAATGTTTTTTCAGCCTAGCTTCACTTGTTTCTGACAACCGTAGGCGTAGCATCTACCCCAAGTGCTTGGAAATGCAACATTTTTTTCGCACTAATCACCGTTTTTGGGATCGTGAGATCGACTCCCGTATCATTTCATCAAATGCCCCTTTGGAAGGTCCCCCATAGTTTTTTTCTTTTATGAGCAAATTTATTTTATCTTGTAAATCCACAATCGCAAATTTAAAAAATGCAATTTTTTTTTTATTTACGATGCAAACTTTGGGACTACAACCGTGACTGCTTGGACGGGGTATGGGAATCATTTAATGGTTAGTAGTCAGACTATGGCTATCAGAATCTGTTGTTGATTTTTCAAATTTTTCACTGATTGTAAACAACGAGAGGACTTTTTTACACAGCAAGTTAACCACCAATTTTCTTTTGTAAATGTGCAAAACATTTGTTGAAGTTGTTACCACTGTTACCTCATGTAAAGGTATATTGTGTAAATGTAATAATAGCCAGCAATAACCTTACCAAATAATGTAGTCTTTAAAAATATCATTTCACTTAATCTCTTTCGACCAACCAATGAATTCCAACAAAGTATGCAAGATAATAAATTAGTTGACATGGAATATTGTATGGATACACACAGAATCAACAACACAAACTAATTGGACATAAAGTATTTTTGGAATTATTGCAGACTATTGCTTTAATGCTTTCAGTGAAGCACTTGTGTTATTCTTTCCAATTAATGCCACTCAAAAATCATTTTCTTAATTAATGGTCCTCACTTTTTAATACAATGCATCCTATCACCGTGGCATTATTGGATAGGCAAACAGACTAATCGTGTGTTGGTACTCCAGCCAGCAGTTGCGACCTAAATGATGAAAATATTTAGATGTGGCACGCTCCTTAAGTACATTATGATATTGGTTTTTGAAACGTAAGACTGTCAGCAGCAAACAATATTGACTGTGTATTTGTGGGTGCAGCCAAGTCTCTGAAGAAGAGTTTAATAAATGTCATATTCACCACATATTTATTTTATTTTTTAATTTTCCAAGCCCTTTCCAAACAATAAATGGGACACCCAGTATTTATTTGACAATTAGTGTGTGAGATTTTAAGGTCCACATACTGTGTGTAAAAAGTAGCAAGTGGAAAAGGAGGCAATGGAACATGCTCTCCCAAACAGTGTGAGAATTTAATCATTTATCTCTGTAGGTTTGGAAGCAAAAAAAAAAACAATTTAAGTTAATTTTATTTAATTACTGAGATAACTTGATAAGGGGTAAGTGATAGGTTAATTATTTTCATTGCCAGATGAACCAGAAGACTTAATATTGTTTCTTTCTAATCTCAGTTGGGTCAGATTTAAGCAGTGACATTTTCAGTAAATCCAACAACTTTTTTTTATTGACCACCGATTACTTTTTAATTAAATTACAGGTCTTTTCTCATAATTGTCTCATCATCAAGTGGCAAAAGTCATCCAGACAGTTTTATTTTTATACCTGGGTAGCTGAGCGGGATAAAAGATAGTTGCACATTTGCACTTTTCAAAATAAAAATCGCAATTTAGGTTTGAAAAACAATTAAATATTCCCCACTGTCCATGCAGCTATTCAAAACATGTTATATTTTAAAGTTATAGTATTCACGATCATTTCTGTAACCATCTCAGCCAGAATTACACATGCATAAAAAATAAAAACAAACAATAATTTGTTGAATGTATTGGCTTGGCAAATAATTTTGAAGGAAAAAAAAAAATAACGGCATGAACTGCGCAGAGAAGCCACTTCTTCCCTTTATTTGAGATTGATTTGGCATTGGGAGGCATCAATATGTATAGGTCACATGCACCATTCAAACATCATTTAATAACTAGAATATAACTCATCTCTGACCTCCAATCTTACATTATTATTATCATCATATGAATAAACTACAGATACATCTAAGGCTAAGGTGTAACGCCATAGACTAGAGAGATATAGATTCATAGATTTCAGCGATGTTGAAGCCTTCTCAAGCACAGATGCAGTCACTCACACTCTAAGCTCAATGTTGTTGATTTCACTTGTCTGTCTGTCCTGTCATATCACTGTCATATCATTCTGCACTATGAGAAAAATGAAAAAGCTTTTCTGTCTTGACACTTTGGTGTTTGACCAGTAAGCTTGCTTTTGACAACATTCTCATATAGTTTGTACTTGTGCCCAGATTAGTCACAGCTTTGACCAACCAACAATTTCTGTAACTGTGTTTAATGATTTACCTTCACCTGATGTTGAAGCCATCATTCAACTTGTCAGTCAACTTGGTGCATCACCTTTCCAAAGTGTAACCTCTTCTTTTTAACTGCAGATCAAATTTGAGGCAGGAGTTAGGTATAATAAATTCAATTTTATAGTGTGGTCCCATATTTGTTTCCTCAGAATTCACCATTGGTGATAAAACACAGTATTTGTTTTGTAGATTTCTTTTAGTGTTTCCTAAAACCATAAAACTGCCATTTACATAACTTTTTTAGTGGGGTCATTTTGATGATTGGCATTATTTTTCAACTTAGTGAAAAACCTCAGAGACTGTTTTTATATATAAATCAAATTTCTCATATATTACTCATCAAATTAGTTGGAATCAATATTGGTCCTTTAAAGATGGTGATAAGTGCAACTGTCAGACAATGATACATTTGCTATCTATTACATGTAAACACCATATGACAGCTATAATGATAACGATACATAAATAAGTGATGGATGTTTGTTGATTGATGATAATGTCGCAGACGCTATTTTCTGGTTATCGTTTTTTTTCGTGTGTAACAAGAACAGAAGAATGGTCATGCGCATGGTGGAGTTTATCCCCACTAAGCATGGGTTTAAAAAAAACAGATTATCTTAAAAATGTTCTTGGAAATTTCAACACAAAATCATTTATACAGTATGTTTACACCTAATAGTATATTGTCGTGTTATAACAGATTGCATAGTTAAGTAGAAAAGACAAATGGAGATGAAAGAAATGTTTGAATTCCTCATTGATGTATCTTAATGACATTCTTAGGAAAAGTAGCTAACTTCCTCCAACATTTTAATGAATATCCATTGAATTACTATACATAAAATCTCGGTAGTAGAGGTATGTAAGAGGAAGCAATTGATTTGAAGTTGCCCTTGGCTCATATACAATTTCCTTACTGATCAGGCATTGTGTATTACACAGGAATCCAATCTCTTTGACCAATGAGAAATTGCAACTGTGGGTGTACCCTTGAAAAACTAACCGAAGGTCTTTAAATCTTTCTTTGAGAATGCTTATAGATCCGCTATGCCAACTGAACAGTAGTGCAATCTATTTCATGTTGCGTATACGTACCTCTTTGCTTGAGCTACCACGTCACTAGAGGCCAGAGAATAAAACAAATGTACAGATGAGGCATTTATCTGCAACCCCTCCTGGATTGTGTGACAGGCTGCAGTAGTGGAGAGATCCCATCAGTCTGACACGCGACTTCTTGCAGGGGAAGAGTTAATTGCTCTGGGACCAATGTAGCTTTCAACATACATCAACAAAACTTCCAACTTGGTGGGGTTTGAGGTTTAGAGGAAGCACTGAGATGGAATGCAACCATGGAGGGCCGTCAAGGGCAGAGCGGTGTTGGAGAGCTCTGATTTCCTTTGGCTTGTTGCAAATAACCTTCAAAATAAAATACTGTGGTTGAGCTGCACATTGGATATACAAAAATGGTAGATCTTATAAAGCGTTCATAATTTAATTCACACAGAAATAGAAATCCAGTTGATGTTAGTTGATTATATTCTGTGTACATGTACCGAGACTACCTGATTTTTTTCAGTACCCTCCCCGCCATCCAGTGTTGTAGAAAGTCAGGTATTTATTTTTGTGACTCATTAAAAAGGTACCAAAGCAGGGCTGTGGCAAGTATTCCACAAAGAGCTGCAGTGAGTGCAGTTTGTCCAACTGAGCAATGCGCCACTTTTTCACCTAAAACAGCAAGAATAATCAGTTGATTGCAGTTGGGTGCTACTTGTTTCAGCAGAAACCTCATTGGTTAAACTGTCTGTGCTCCAAAGATTGGAACAAAGACCAGGACCCACTGCACTCCTAGGTGTAATAATTGGTTACTTGTGGACTAAAGCGTAATCTACTGTAGAGAACAGTGCAACTGTCTACTGAGTCCTACTATGAATAAGATAGAAAATAAAATAATGTTGTACTGCAACGCTAAACTAGCAAGGCTATTAAATCTGTGGTAAATTCCGCAATCACAGAATTGATGATCCCTTGGGGAACTTGTTGGTTTTGTTTTTTGTTTTTTGTTACTCCCTCCTTGTGTCATTGCGCTTTATTTGGGTTTCATACATTTTTATTTTTTATTTTATTCTTAACGTTAGTACTGATCATCTTGAAGTATTTCGAATAAAAATGAATGATAACATCCCCTGTCCTAAACTCCTAGGGTACAACCTCTCTGGGTAGAGTTAGCTTCTATGTCAATTTGGTAAACCTACAGTATAAATAATCTATGATTTGACCAGTGTGGTTGCTTGTAGCCATCTGGGGAACAAATCCACCCAGGAGTAAAATTGAGCGTTCCGACAAGTTGCATAAACATCAGCTCATTGACTCCACTTTTCATGTCTCGCTCTATAATTCAGACACTGTTAAAACAAGAATGCCTCTGAAGACAACTTGTAGGATAACTTAAGATAAAATCTTCACTATTTCTATCTTCCATTATAAGATACCTAGTCAGTAATGGTGTAGTTCATCTACCTTTAATGCAGGCAGTGTGAGGTCAGTTCCCAGTCACTGAGTGCGAATGGTTGTCTTACTCTATAAGTATGGACATAGTGACTGCCTGGCGACCATTTCCAGGTTTAGTCTGCCTTTCTTCCTTGGCCAGCTGGAATCGGCTTGTGCACACTGTTACACTGCACAGGATGAGCTGAATAAAAAACATAGCTGGTTGAAGTAAAGGATACAGTTATACTAAAAAAAAACATTAACACTTTTGTTTTAAATAATATATTGGTATTGCCCATTTTCTTACATTGAGAGCCGTTTGTCGGTATGCTTGGTCAAAATATCCCATTAAATTTTAATCAATATAAAATATATAAAAATACTTTTAACAGCGCGTTAGGAAAAAAATAATGATTGGTTCTGTTTAATGGAAACTAGCCACTGCTGATGCCACCCCCTCTGCTACAATGTCTTCCATCACCATTATGACTTTGCGTTACCATAACAACTAGATTTTCTGAGCCCCCAAAATGTTACTTTTTATGGGGAAAAAAACATGCAGTTGTCACCTTATCAACAAGCTGTCTTGTTGTACCAGTCAGTTCGTGTTGCCATGACGATTGATCTAAAATTATGTAATACCAGTATTTAAATGCCAGTTCTGACATGTGAGTAGCTTGTGTACAAGACACAGCTATTTACTGAATGTTGGCGTTGCAACAAATAGCCATTTCTCAGAGTCAAACACTAATTGAGGGACAATTCAATAAAATGTGTACTTAAACTGCTACATTGAGAAGCTAATGCAATTTTATTCCTTCTCACAAAATGACAACAACCTTGACGTGAGATGACATGAATCACTTCAGTGTACTTTGCAACCTTATTGGAGGTCGAGGGTGACAACATGTGAAAATATTTTATTTTTCTCCCAATTCCCACTTTACTACTCTTACCACATTTTGCCTCCACCCGCACATGCAAGGCACGCTACCTTCTTGAAGGTATGTCGGTGCTGTCTCCTTGTTTTAGCAGGTCCGGAGGATAGGTAAGCCACTTAAACTGTCATTTCAAATTATGTTCACAGTGGCAGATACTGTAGGACTGCATCCTCTGTTGGTTTAGGACAGAGCAGAGCACTCTGGCTATGTAGAGTCAGTCATGGTGAGGGCAAATGGGAGACTCACTTGTAGTTGACGGTAAACAAAGGGACAATGATGATTGTAGGATTTGTTGAGTGTTTTTCCCAATGCACTTTTTAAACTTTTTTAAATTTGCTATGCAGTTGAAAATATTTTGGGGTGCAACTTGAATGAAAAATTAAAAGAATTACAAAAATAATATTTTTGGGAAATCTTTTATAATATGTAATACACAACAATTCACTCTTCCAAAGAAGCCATATTTTTCCCCACTAGCTGTCCTTATGAAAAAATAAAAATGCTATAGAGTCACATACATTTGTCATCTATGTTCTTTGGTTGGATGCAGAATTCAAGATGAAGCAGTTACAAACCCTACATACTCCAGCTTTTAATAATCAAAATAGGACCAACAATTCAGCATTAAGTTGTGTGTGGTAGCACATACAAAAATACCCTATTTCAGGTACTGCTTATTATTAGGAGAAACATATGCTAGCATGCATGGAGTACACTTTAGAAGTTAAGTTGCCAATGTAAACTAATAATTAAAAGAGGGAACAATAATTAAATAAGAGATAAATTGTCCTGTTGTCTACCGGTTGCACACAAAATGCTACTTCAACTGAGTAAAGCTTAGCATTTTGTGATGATTGAATCAAACCATGACTAATGAGCAATTAAATGCTGTGACCTGTACCTTCACAGACCTCTGATACTTGAAACATTGGGTTCTATATATCTTCTTTTAGGACTGCTCCAGCGCTCTTAGATCATCATTAGAGTGAAACAATTGCTGGTGTAAGCCACAACATATACAATTCAAACAATATATACGTAACAGGCACAAATAAAAACGTGTTACATGATTACCTTGGTGGTCTAGTGGCCACCATGTCTGCCTCACATTTCTGAGATCGAGGGTTCCTGTGTAGAGTTTACATGTTCACACTCGAGGTTGCGTGGGTTTTCCTTAGTACTCCCGTTTCCTCCCACACCCCAATAAACATGCTGCATGCACGTTAGGCTGGTTGAACACTCTAAATTGCCCATGCTAGATGTGAACATGAATGGTTGCCCTACGATTGGCCTGCAAAAAACATAACCTTGTGAGGTGGAGTCCTCCAGAAAATGAATATCTTTATTTCACTGTCAATCAAAACTAATAACAATCCTGCAGAAGGTATGTCATAAAGACCTTGCATTGAATTATTGTAGTCTGTATAAGCAAGCCATAGGATATGTAGTATTTATATATGCACTCGCGTGAAGTTGTTAAAATCGAACTGCAGAAGGCAACTAAGCAACTGATGTTGTCAATCATATTTTCTGCAGTTCATCTGCACAGTCATTAAATGAAGCTGACATTTATCCGTTCCACACTCGTATAACAAAAACAACCTCAAATTTAATTACTGATGTGCCACTGTACGACTGGTCCTGAACTTCAGATCTTTATCAAACCTATATTTTATTACTTTGTTTGACAAATGAGTGTGCTGTAGAAGACTTGTTAAATGAAGATTCATATCACAGATCAGTGATTCTTCACCAGTGTGCCATTCCTCAGCAGTGTACCATAAGAAATGCTCAGGGGCGCCTCTGGAAATGATCTCATTCTCCTAATTTGTCTGAAAATTATTGCTAATTCATTACAAATCTTTGTTCTCCTATGTATGCCCTTGGTTGTAACAATTGCAAGAAAAAAACGTGTTCTATTAGGTGGAAGAAAGTAATGCACCTGTCTCATTCATTCAACAAATAAGTTTGTGAGTACATCAGCTTTTAAAAAAAAATAAACCCAGATTTACCACTTTGTATTTGACACACGCAGACAATTATTTCAACGTTTTTTGTGGAATTTGTTTTAGGTCGTGTGCCATGGCATTTTCTAGAATGCACACCGTTGCCTTGACTAAATAAAACTAATGAGCGCAACCAATCATGCATCCATTATGTGGTCTTCACCTGGACAAGGTTTGCTTTTGCAATTCGTATTGACATTTGATATTTTAGGGAACGTCTTGTTATTTCTGCCTTGAGCTGCCAGTCCTTAACTTGAGTGCCAGATAAGGCCTCTTTGCTCCATTCTACTTCATAACAGCAAGACATAGAGGTGCTCTATAAGCTCATTTTAGACATGTGGTATTATTCTAAAGCACATTCAAGTAACATTTTTACCTTGAGTTGTTTTGTGAACGCTATATATTCTATGCACGACTTGGCTCCTTAAAAAAAACCTCGCCCCCTCTTTTTCTCTCCACCAATGCTTCCCAACTGTTTTTGAGCTGCAGCCCACTTTTTGCATTGCAAAAATCTCTAGGCACACCACAAGCTGAAAATATTCTAATTTAAAACTCTGTTACCTATATTTACAATATAAAGTCATATTCATGTTTTTTTCTTTTCAATAGGAATCAAAGAAATACACAAAGTATTTAAATATCTAATGTTTCACACTGACCTCATATTGCCAAAATTTGAAGTCCACAGATCCTGAATAATTTCTGGTTAAAGTAAAGTCAAAATAAGTAATGTACCAATTTTATTCTCGTAACTTTAGGACTTTTTCTCCCAAGATTACTTTGATCTCTTAATATTACGCTTCATTGCCAATATTTGGGGTGAAAATAGAACGAGATAGAGTCACGGTTTGAAAAATAAAACCATTAAAGTACATCACACTCAGCATAGGTGTGCAACTTCAGTTGATGTGCCCTATCAATCTGTCATGTTTCCTAACATGGCTGAATGATGTTCTGCTTTTGTGTGTGGGTGGAGTGCAAAACCAATATTATTGGACTGGAAACTCCATTTTTGTCAGGAACATTCAAATAAATATTACACATTTTTCAGTGTATTGTTTTCTTAAATCTACCTAAATCCAGTACCTGTTATCTGCACTCTATCTGGATAGTGAGATCATTGACCTTGATGTACTTGTTCTTTCCTACTGTGTAGTTTATTCCAATTTTTTTCCATCGGCTCTTCACAAAAAGACACTTAGTTATAAATGTAAAATTCTGATTGGGATCTAATGGGTGCTGGAGCCTAACCCAGCCAATTATGGGCATCACTCAGGGAACATCCTAAATTGGTGGCCCGCCAATCGCTGGGCACAAAGAGACGAACAACCATTCACACACCCACTCATATCTAGAGGCAATTTAACATAACCATGCTACCCTGAATGTTTTGAGATGTAGGAGAAAACCAGATTTATGTATATACCAAATCTAACTCATCCAAAAGCATTTATCATTTAGTTTGATCTTCAAACATGCTTCACATTTAAAAAATAAATACTAAAAAAATAACACTCTTTACCCATCTCGTCATGTCAGGAGCCAACACGAAGCCAACACCAGCCTTCCTTGTGAGCCACAGTAAAACACGTTTCCTGTCAACACCCAATTAGAGCCGGAGGGGGCAAATTAACACAACAGACTAGAAACCCCAATTAGCACTGACACATTGATTTGGTGGTAGGTTGATCATTGTCCTAAAATTAGAATTAATCAACACGGCAGTTGTCTGGTTGAAGATCTGGCCCCAGAAGTGTCATTGCTCACAGAAAACTAATAATGTGGGCTGAGGAAAAATAAAGCAGAGAACAAAGATAAAGTGAAGTTGATTGGTAATTGGTTTCTGAATAAAGTAATTAATACATTACTAAATATATTAGATTTTACATTAAAAATATTATTCTAAATTATTTAGCTACAGTCTGATAACACGTTGTTTGAACCTAATATGGGCTCATGACTTGATGGTTTCAACTAACCTATCCCGGTTAAGTTATTATGATACCTAGTATCTTTTGTTTGATTTTTAAGCCATTGAAATTGCCTTAATGTGTATTTCTATTTGACTGATGTTCTAATATCAACACTGCATGCATACCATGGAGAAGTAATCTAACATTTGACTCAGAGCACTAAAGGTCGAATCGTGTGTGGTCGATTAGTCGCCAGTCTTTTGGTCACCGTCTTTTGGTCGACGGTCTTTTGGTCGCGGTCTTTTGGTCGCGGTCTTTTGCTCGCCCGGACTGCGACAACGGGCGACCAAAAGACCGGCGACCAAAAGACCAGCAACAAAACAAGGTAAAACAACGGTCTACGCATCAATAAAAGCCAACAATGGCCCTGAGCAGTTTCACTGAGCCAACGTGTCAGTGTATTAGAGTTTGTATGTACATGACTTGTCCCCTTAGGAAGGTACGTCAGTCAGCGTCTTAACAAGTTCTCCCACAAAAAACAATAAAAGTACGGGAAATTTGGAGCTTTTCTTTAGCCTAATAATTAATAGGGCATTAAGTATGACTAAATAGTAATTCGCAGTTTGTATTTAGGGAATTTGAGCAACGATTTAAATGGTAATTATCAATAACCTTCTGGGCGACCAAAAGACCGGCGACCAAACGATCGTGTACCAGGTCGAATAGACACAAGGGAAGAATGTCACTTAAAAGTGGCCAGAACTATAACTTTTCATGTAGAAACTGTTGTAATACATGTTGGACACACAAATAAATTAAGTCTCTGATTGGAGGAGTTAGATGAGAACGTCATTATATGAGGAAAAGAGAATGGCATAAAAAAATCATGAAATATAAATGACCTTCCCTTGTTTTTTATACGAACATGTAGTATAATTCATGGGTACAGTGAATAAACTTACTGTAGTTTTCGGACTATAGTATGCATAAGCCACACCCTACAAATTGTACAAAAATATATTTGTTCACGTACAGTATAATCCGCACTGGACAATAATCTGGGGTTGTTCACGGTAGGTTGCTTACATCAAAAGGCATACATCTTATCAACCTGTAAAAATACATAAATAAGATGCATTGGACAATAAGCTACAGGGTTCAATGCACTGATCCCACCACCACCCACCCCATGTTGGTTGATTTCCCGAAAATTATGCTGTTTTTGAAGGGTCGTTTTGGGGTAGGGGGCGTACTACTGTATACGAGAGCGTGAAGAACACAAGATATTACTCCTCCCAATGGATGTAACATGTACTATATGTAATTGTGACCATTACAAATGAGAGGATAGCTATTCTTTGAGTACCATTGGTTGAGAGGATGTTTTTGTGAAAGTACTAACAGTTGGAGTGCTTCTTGAACAAGCTACTTCAAACTCATATCCACTGAAGACCTTCTTTTAGGGATTAATGATCAACTATTGCTAAATTTGGATAACAGACAGTCACATTGACACACCTACAGAAGGCATATATTTATGCAGAGAGGCTCAGAGACTCTTACACATGAGAGCACACTGGTACACTGCACACAGGCAGAAAGATGGCCAGTCTCTTGTGGCCTCATGATAAGCGACAGGTAGGTAAGTTGCAGACACATATTCTGGTGGCATTTTTGCAATTAAAGTGAGCCCTGTGGCTATCTTTCCACTGAGTGCACAAGCCAAATATCAGGGCATGGTGCAGTGCTGCTTTGCTCCCCTAGTGGAACTAATTAGATGCTCCCAAAGGACAGCCCTGTCATCACATTGTTCTGGTCACAATACAGCTTTAGTGGCTCTGTAAAGGGAAGGGAAATAAGCCAATCATTAAAAATATATGTACTATATAAAAGCTCCCATTCCAGAATTAGCACTGTGTTAAGTATAGAAATGTCAACACTTGTATTAGCATCTCTTTACTTTTTTTCAGGTATACTATATTAGACATTAAAATTAAGACCTAAGGATCCATGGGCTAAACTGTGATTTGCAGATTCAATAATCTCCTCCTGTATAGCTAAAGCAGGATAAAATAGATAAACTATTCATGAATTCTTTTTAAATTCAATGTTTACTGAGATTTTGTGCACAGTTCATTATTTGAAGTGTTTCCTATTAGCTCCAAATAATTGGATGTTTCCCATCTATGCTCGGTGTGACTCATATGTTGGCTGAAACAAAGCATCAGTAAAGTGAGAGGACACACAATGAGCCTATTATTTCTTTAGACATAGCTATTTGAGAGGCGAGGAGTAGAGTTGGAGCATGTGAAGTGATGTGTAGGTTCTGGACTATTGTTACATTTCGACAAAAATACTGTATTCCTTTTTATCTCCTCTCTAGCAGTAGGCAATTTGGACATTTAATGATAGTAATAATAAAAGCAAGAAAGCAAAAAATTGAATTTGTATGAAGTTCACCTAATGTTTTAAAGATGCTGTAAGGTCATTTGGATGATTTTCTTATAAATACATGAAATCTGTTTGAAAATAAGTGCTGAAACAGAAATGCTTTTGTTCTGATTGTTTTTTCTCTTTTTTAGGTGGGTTTAAAATATCAGCTGTTGTCGTCACGAGCCGAAGCCCACTGTTGACCCTGATTTCTGGACCGGCCTTTCCACTATGTAAGTCATTAATTCGTCTTTCCATTTCAGCAAGGACCAATACTACAATACCTTTTAATATACGCATTTCGAATGCACTAAAACCATGGTGACATGATTTAAACTAGTACTTAAAAATGAGGATATAAAAGAGACTTCATTAAGAGCCACACAAATAGAGACTTATTTTACAGGACCCCCCTCACTCCGGGGTATACTCAGTCTGCAAAAGTGATGGACTGCCCTCACAATCTACATACAAAACAAGCATTGCATGCCATCAATTCTGATGGAAATATTTTATTAGAAGTTACAAACAAATTTGAGGGTCAATGATATATGGTGACCTTAAACATAAAATTGACATTGTCTTAAACCATGTAGTGCCAAAGCTTTGAGATATAGATTAAAATAGATTACTAGGTGATTCAATGTTTTAAAATATGCTCTTAAATTGACTATTCTATGCACATTCATCCTTTTATTGGAAATGATGAGACAAAAAATTGAGTGAGAGAGCAGTTAAAGTGGTGAAAAGGACTGAATCAGAGGGAACAAAATGTAATTTGTCATCCTATTCAGAAAGCCAACGCATGGAATAAGAATTAACATTGGATGTAAAAGACTGAGCTTTAATTGGACAAGACCACTCTTGACATTTCCAAGCTAAACTTCAGCCAAGATAATGGGAGCAGAAAATCAGTCACAAATACAAATGTTTCTTTTCGGCCACCAGTAAAGCAGGACAGCTATGAAAAACAATTACCTACATGCACGCCACCATAATCTCTCCCCCCCCCCAGGCCCCCACACACACACACTTTTGCTTACATGATGTTTTATTTAAACTAGTGGTAGACTACCATTGATGGTAACTAGGACCATATTTATTCTATCTATACCCATTGTTGCTCCACACTTTCAATGTATAGCACTTTAGCATCACAGTGTACTGTTTTTCCATTTGCAAGGTTTTTAGTAAACATTTCTTGCTAAGGTGTTCATTATTTGGTACAAATGACCTCTTTAAGTAAATTAAAATGGGGTCTATGGGATCAAAATGAATATTTTGGGTAACATACTGTCCTCCACCTTTCTGCCTTAACTCTGTTGAAGGTGAAAAATGATCCAGAAGTTGTGTTGAATAGCAAAACAATGAGCTACAACAGTAAAGCCAAAGGGAGGTTAAGACACTATTATTTTGAAACTATCAATTAAGAACACGGTCATAAATCCTTTCACGACATTTCCATGGAGATTACAAGCACTCAATGTGCACACTTGCACATTCTCTGTTCTTTCTTAAAAATATTTTAATCTACAATCAAACCAACATTTATATTTTCCTGCATAATATACTCGAATACTATAAAAAATATATATTTTTAGCTTTTTAAGCTTTAGCTGGAGAATTACTGTCCCACATTTCATTTTTTAATTAAACAAAAATATGTTTTCTAACTTCTTTTAATGTCTGACTTTTGGAATTAAACTGTAATAGGCTCTAACTGGTTAAAAATAATAATAACTTATATAAATCCAACTTTTAAAACTAGGCTAAAGGGAATGCTATGAAGGTGCCTTTGCAAAAAATGTGATCATCTGAATTTTGACTCACCGTGAAACTGAGATATAATAGTCAACTGTCTGCACCTGATAGTGAGGTAAGCCGCAAATATGATTTAAAATATATCTGATATTTAAATTATTTAACTATTTGTGTATCTGTGTAATGGCAATAAAAATATTTAATTTTAAAGAAAAAAAAGTGAATTTAACTTTTGCTAGATTGCAACCATTAATAATAATCGGACATAGGCCCTGTCGTCATCATCAACAACAAAAGCCTAATTGTCATCACACCCAGAAACTGCATATGACAAAATTGGTAGTGCTTCTCCATAAGATGCGTTTTCTTGGCAAAAGACCTAAATAAGTGATAGTTTCAGACTCGTAAAATTATTATTATTATATAAATACAGTATACCCAATCCATTCCATTCTCATGAGGCTCAAGATGATGATGGAGCCTATCCCAGACTTGTTTGAGAAAGACCCCACACTATAAACAGTACTTCAACATTATAACTGGCCTGATGGTGTACTATTTTATTAATTCATATATATATATATATATATATATATATATATATATATATATATATATATATATATATATATATATATATATATATAGTCTGAAACATTTCAGAACAAAGAAAATCCTTTTGGTTTTACGATAATAAATGGAGACTACAAAAAAGCAAATGTGCGTGAGCACATCACAACAATATTCACACATTAAAACGGACTGAGGTGTTTCAGAACTATCTCTCTCTCACACGCGCATTCACACACACATACACACACACACTTAGACACAATAGCTGTCACTTCAGCACCAATGCACCCATTTGTCTGTAGGGTAATGCAGCACATCCAAGCCCTGCGTGGTAAAATACTTGTTGTGCTTTGCTTTCATTTGCATGCTGGGTAGGAGCACCTGTCCATTTGCATATCATCATTTCAGAGTTTTTATACAGTGGTGGGAAGGCATGAATACAGTTCTCGTGACATATTACTTTAATATGCATGTGATATTACTCTATAATTAGATCAAATATATGGAAAATATTCAGGAAAAAGTCTATTTGCACTGGGAAAAAAATAATCTCAAGTTTTCCTCGGGACAAATTGCATTGTTAATGCAAATATTATTCCATATTTTGAGGTGCAAATACCCTGATTAGCAGAGGATTTGAAGAATTTGATCACCTTATACAGTGGTACCTCTACTTCCGAAACTAATTGGTTCCGGAACCTGTTTTGCAACTTGAATTTTTTGTAAGTGGAGGAGTATGTTATGAGTAAATTCTCTAATTCAACAAACCTCCCAACTAAACCCTTCAAAAATGATCAGTGTCATAATTTTGTATGAAAGATGTAACCAAGTGTTCAATTAACTACCATCTCACTGTCCATTATTAAGCTAAAAAAGAAAAAAATAAGCCTCTCCATCACAGTGATATGTTGGTATATAAGTTGTAGTTCATGGGTTTTCAAACCGGTCCTCAAGGGCCTCAGTGGGTGCAGGTTTACATTCTGACAAATGAAGAGAATACATTTTCACTAATCTGGTGTAAACAGCTGATTGTATTCAGTTGCTGCTCATTTCAGAAGTTCAACTGTCCGTGTTGGAACATTTGGAACAAAAACAGGCCCCTACTGCTTTGTGAAATAGTTTGGACACCCCCGTTGTAGTTGCTAAGTTATCTTGAATATTAACTATTACAATGAGATAAACAATATCAACTATAAATCCCTGAAATCGTGTTATGTGGCCGCTTCTATGTATCCTCCATTTAAATATGGTTGGGTCACAAAATTAGGAGGATATCTTGCCTGTCTCTAATGCCATAAAATATATCCCTTTCAGTATCCAAAACACTTAGCTGAAAACCCACAGCATCTTTTTGTGTATGCAAGATCTGGCACATGATGATTTCCATTACAATCATTTGGGTGAAAATATTCAGCAGGCACAAACACATCAATTTTAATGTGATGGTGCAGCTCTATTCAATTACATTCGATAAAATATTTACACAGAATCCATACCAGCCAACAGACTGTATAAGTTTCAAAATGCTGGATGTTTAGGGTGTGTGGGTGTTGGTGTAAATTGTGGCCATGCTGGTATCTTTCATTCCTTCAAGAACAATAGGACTTCACTGACTATAAAATGGTAACTGCTCAAGTTAATTACCTCCAGGTCCAATTGGACTCAATGACCTTGCCCTGCCTGTGGTCAAAATTCTGGCAGATATGGGAATACTACTACTGACAGGGGACTCTACCAGATGTTTACAGCAGCCTCTTACAATATGTTTGGGGTCTGCTAAATCGGGCCAGCATCTTGCCCCACCATTGGAGCTAAAAGATGTTTGAATTTTTTTATGATGATTATTTTATGATTAAATTAGATGTTAATAACTGGCAAGGGGAATATTAAATTTTGTTCGTGATTTTTATTTGATTAATGAGTTTTTCTGAATTTACCATTGTGTATATTCACCTGTTTTGGATTGTGAACACCGAACAAGTATAGGACGGGAGAGAAAATCCATGTTTTCCTACAAAAAAAGCAAACATTTCACAATGTGACAACAAATACATGCGCCACAGGGACGCTTCAATGAATGCTGATGTGGAGGAGCTGAAAATAAAATCTTCTGTCCCACTGACAAACTGTCACCCATCATCATTTTTGAGCATAAATCATATTCTGTATGTAATGTTCTCAGAATGAATAACATTGTGTAGCTGTAGGAATGTACAGTCAGCTGGATAGTAAAATTCAGGAGGGACAAACCAACTCGATCACAGTTAAAGTGTCACCCTACTGCTAAAAACAGATTTCGAGTGTGAGTCTTCTCGAGTCTTCGTGTTGGATTTTAAAACAAGGACAAAACTTGTTGCACGGAAAATTGCATAAGTGCCATTTCAAGTGCCTAAACACTTTGCGGCCATCTGATGACCGAGCCAATCAGGAGACAGAGGCGACAGGCTTGACCGGGTTGAATACAATGTCAAAGTGTAAAGCAATTCTTGTAGACAGGTCAATTTTTTATTTTTTTATTTTTTATCGGAAACACTTAATTTTCTCATTAAAAGAAGAGCAAACCACTTCACAAAAAAGTGTTTTTGATAGGAAACTTTCTCAATCCAATAATTCTAAATTCACTTATTTCCCACTGTACCTCTGACATGCAGACGTTGACAGCTGTGGTATTGCTCTGGATTATTGAGATCACAAGCAATGTCTTTAGGACGCTGCACATCGCTCACTGAACAAATATGTGCATCGAAATGTACTCTTTTTCATCTCTAATAAGGGTCTTCTGGTATCAGGGAAATACAAAAACAGCAATGTGGCTTCAGATGCAGTCAGATCCTGTTCACTCCAAGCCAAACATGCTCTCTCTGTTGGTAGCCATATGCACTTTCTCAATTCATCTTGCTCACAGCATGGGATTTAGTGAGCAGTCTAGATATTCAGAGGCAAAGGAACTGAAAAAGTTCAAATGCCAAGTCATATCAAAACAATCAGAAATACACCCTAGTTTGTTAACTGAATGGTGTACAGTGCAATCAAGATGATCCAAAACCATGCAAATCAATTTTAAATATATAACAAATAAAGTTTATGTTGTTACAATTGCAATTGTTCACAAAGATATTGGCTAAATTTCACCTTCCACATCGGCTCCATTTGTTCATTCGTTCCTTGCCACTTCTCCCTCTTCTCGGGTTCTTGCTTCATGTTGACCTTTGGTGCATTGCCCCATCTACAACCATTACATTCTTCTGCACTTTATCCACCACCCCAAAGTCTGGTTGGTTAGCTATGAGATCTTTGTCAGTCTGTAAGTTTAACTCCCATGGACCCTTGGCCTTGCTGTTCTCAGCCACTCTTTGTGATGTGACCCATTGGGATCTGGACACTTATATTCCATACTGGTTACAGATGTTCCTTTATCCTATCCCAGCCCCTTGGTTGTGCCTTTCCACATACATTTATACCGTGCTACAATGTGCTGGACAGTCCCCAGAGCATCTTTGAAGAGCCTGCCCCTTGGGCCTGATATCCTCTGGTAGTTCTATGTCTCTTCGGCCCTTGTGCTGCCATGATTAGTCCAGCTGTGTTCTTTGTGAGCCCAGCGTTCTCCAGCCACTGGTAGGATTTCTAATGTAAGATACTTCAACTTGCTAGCGATGCATTCCATGTGGGGGCTTGCCCACCTAGGTTGTCTGCCTCTCCTCTCTAGGACTGTCATGGGGTCTTCAGATGATTTTTATCTGTCAGGAATGGTACCTGTTGTGGTTTTCTGCTGTTGTAGACCAACTTCCTCAAGTATCCGTGTCTTTGTGTGTTCAATGATGTACTTTTCTAATACCTACTCTTCTAACAGCCATCTTCTAACTTTATATTAATTGTATCAAAAATACATTTCTACAAACATTAAGACATTTTGAATGTGTGAATGTGAAAAAAAATACAATTTCCCCAAAACGATCTTTTCACCAGTCTCAATTCGATATTAGAAAGTGTCAAAATGTTTTTTTCTTATTAATATAATAATAACGAACAACCTAAATAGTAGTTTTTTTCTTCCATAAACCAAGGTCGATTGAAAATAATATGCAGATTCTCAAAGTCGAATTTCATCAACTCACAAAATGTTTGTAACTTTATAATTGACTTATGAGATGAAGGCATCTTTTACCGTGTGATTCATGTTTCCCCTTTAATTTTTTTTCTCTTTGCCTCATGTTCTGGGGTTTCAATAAGGGTAAATTGTATCTTTTTTCTCTCTTTTTCTCTTCACATGAACTAGATCTCAATTTGCCTTTTAATAAGCCTCATCACAATCTCTGCACAATAAAATCAAGCCTAATGTGTGACCGTGTCATGCTCATCAGGGTGTGAAACAATATACAGTAAAGGACAGTAAAATGTATAATACATAATATAATTAATGTAAGTACACACACACACACACACACATACGTAAATATACTATATGTATGTGTGTGTGCATAGTTGGACGGTTAGATGGACGGAACAACAAAACAAAAGCAGTTTGATTAAATATGTCTGTTGTGGAGGAGTGAGGGGTTACATGTAAAATAAAACTACCTGAAAAACATCTATATTTATGAGGGAGTCGTTTCACACATTCAGTGAATGTTCACGTATAGAATGGGCAGCCTGCCACTGCATCGATGACTGTAGAAATATTGCTCAATGCTGCAACAAATAAATTCTAATTCCCCCTCCAGCTTTCGCATGAATCATCCAATTTCAAGTATGCGTTGTTTTCCCCGCCGTGTTAATTAGCTAGGGTGTGTGTGTGTTTATTTATTTATTCTTCGAGGCTTCCCACATTTTACGCCTTACTAATGGGCCGTGTCAGTAGAATAAGTACTAAATCACTACTCGTGTAGTTGTATTGATTTTTTTCTTACTTTTCTTCCTGGCTGAGAATTTCCATAACAAAAACCTGAACTTGTTACAGCTGGGCAAATTTAGTTGATTCAATCTTTCGAATCACTTGATTTAACGGCTAATTTTCACAGAGCTACAAAGCTGCAGTCTTAAGATCAAATCTTTCATTTCTCTACTATACTATATGTACTGTATTTACACAACTCACCCTATTCACTTTCATCCTTTTTGCCTTTGACCCATGGAAACCTACACCTCTCACACATTATAGATTTGCGCCTTTTAGGCACTCACTCACAACTCAAACACATAGTCGTTCCTCCATGTCTACCAGGTATCTGTTCTTTCACAATCCCCGTCTACTCTCTCGGCCACTTCACTACAATTTGTCGGCTGTGCAAGACATGTTTGTACTTTGCATATTAGATGTGGGTGGAAACAAGTGTTTTGTATTCTAGATTTGAATAGACGATTTCTTAATTCTCTTTATCCTAAAATGAAGCTGCCTGTGCCTGTTCAAGATGCTATCGCTGCTGCTTTAGTTTTTCGACTTCCTGCTTCCTGCTACTCTATATAACCCATAGGTATGAGTGTTAGCGTGAATGTTTGTCCGTCTTCTAGTGCCCTGCGATTGGTTGGCCACCAAATTAGGGTGTTCCCCGCCTGGTGCCTGAGGTCAGCTGAGATAAGCTCCAGCACCCCACATGACCCTTGTGAGGATAAGCGGTTCAGAAAATGAATGAATGAAGTTCCCATTGTGCCTGGACAAGGCTCACATGGGCCTACAAGGTTGTCTGGCTCTTTTTCCAGGAGCTATTTGGCCTTGATGCTTCCCGCAGAGGAGATTCAACAATCAGATGGATCGCAGCAGAGGCAAGATAAGTTTGCCTTTTATAATTGCACCATCTCTGACTATACTGTTATAAAATCTTCCTGGGAAAATTCTCTCAATACTGAATGACATATTTTACACTATCCTATATATATTGCAACGTTACAGTTGTTGAACTAATCTTTGTCAACGCTGGTGGAAATACCTACCAGAAATTCATCCATAATCGAATCAGACACAGTCATTTTTTCCTTCCATAAAAACACTCAGCTTAGTCAACTCACACGGCATCATGTATCGTGTACACGCATATCACTTGACAAGATGCATATGTGGCTGTAGATGTCACTACACAATTGTTAAACACGTAAAACAAATATTTCGGTTTTTGATTTATTGGCTATTATTATTATCAATGTATTATACAGTGCAATAATCACAGGATCTCTAGAACTCCCATGTTTTTTTTTTCGATGCGAGTTCTAGTAAGAAAACCCATTTGGTTTACCACTGGTAATTTTATGTAGCTTGCTATTTTAGACAAAAAATGCATTTTTTTTCATCAATCTTTGCATATCAGAAGCCTTTTGCTGATTATATTGTAGATTGGCTAAGCAGCTGGCAGTTGCTTTCAAATGATATGCTGATGGAAAACTCTTGTTGCTCCACTTCAACATGGCCAATTAAAAGAGGTGAAATTATGAGACATTACTTGCGGCACATCTGTCAGAGGCAGAAATAATAAATGAAGCTCAGTTTCTTTTGTTACATCAAATGCAATATGCACCCAAATTATGTTTCAACTGTTTAAGAAGCAAAGACCAAAAAAAATATTGCACTTGGCTAATAGCCCGCTGTTCATTTGTCTTTAGTACCGCTAATCCTCACAAGGGTTTGTACGTATAGACAAGCAACTATTAACACTCACAATCAAATCTTCTTGGTTGCCCTTCCCATAAGTTTAATCATGAGTACAACCATAATGTACATTAAATTTGTCATTTTTGTTAAACGTTTACGTACCGCTTGTCCTCACAAGGTTCATGGGGGGTGCTGGAGCTTATCTCAACCAGCTATGGACAGCAGGCAAAGTACACAGTGTGGGGACGCACACCAACATAATGCGACATAACTCAAACATAACCTCAAACAATACTCCGACCCAGGTTGATGACAACACAGGGTTTTAATACACTGACAGGGATTGACAAGACAATTAGAGACACCTGGGTCACGCAAGGGAAGACGAACTGGAAAGACACAACAGGTTAAACTAATCGGTAATCACATGGACAGGACACATAAGGCCAAACACCTAAACCACAAAACCAGAATTTTATTCTATTTACTTCATCTGGTGACATTTTTTAAATTTGTTAGAGTCTCTATACTATACACCGCACGATCCTTGCAATATATTAGAAACATTAAAAAGTCAAAATCTCAGTTTTTTCCCCGATATCATTAAGCCATATTTTTGTAGCATAAATTGTTAGTACAGTGCCTGCTTTTTTTTAAGCATTTGATGTAGCTATTTGTTTGACGCGGCACACTACAGCGCTTCTTAAATTTGACTTAATTATCATTCTGTAGCCTACTGTTTAGAATATGGTGTGCGAAACGAATTGTAAAATCCCATCCATTGCGTGCAAATGCCGCTTTCTTGTTGACAGTCTGTAGCCAAGTGAGAGGGCTCTAATTGCCTGCATTGGTTCATGCTACATTTTCATGGTCACTGAAGCAACCTTGTGCAATGGCAAAAATCGTATTCTTGGGAGTCCTGCTGTAAAACATGTAAAAAAAAATAAAGCCATTTTGATGCCATTTGCAAACACAACTCTTTGTATGATGGACACATCTTAAAAATAATTGAGCCATGCTTATGTATGTTATTTGAATGTGTAGAAAGCACAACAGGAGCATGGTAAGGGAGTCATGGCTTTTTTTAGGCATTTGGTATCATTCTGAAGCATATTTAAGCAAAATTTGACCTTGAGTTGATTTGTCAACGCTATACATTTCATCTAGACTTCATATAAAATTGTCTTTGCATCATGGTTTTCTCAAATGGCCGGAAATGGGAATCTGCCTCACTCTAACAACTGACCAGCTACCAGAGCATATTAAAGAAAGTTACATGTTACAGGTGAGAGTGAAAAATAGGCACAACTATGATATGCTATGGTTGAGAAAGCCCAACTTATCAACACCCAACTGGCGTAGATGACAGGAATCATGCATCCAAACAACAGCATAATTTAGGCTTATTTAAAAATTAACATTTCATTTGCCAGATTTTTCTGACCATATGTTGCAATGGCAAAGGAGGAAAACCACATAAGTTCTACCTGTGTGTAAGTCATATTTGGGAGGGGAACATTTGTTTGATAAGACCAGTATGCCAAATTCGAAAGCATTTGTGGCGACACAGAAATACAGTTTTGTTACCTTCTATCGTCCCCCAATTTCAGTTCGAACCTGGGATCTGTGTAACAGCTTATACTATGTCAGTCAGTGGGTTGTGATGGTGTGAAATGGATTTATATTTTGCTCCATTAAACTAATTGCTGACTTAAGCGACAATATCTCGTGTCTGCCAAAGACCCTGTGGAACCCTGGGGGGGCCGCTTGAGCTGCACAGCTGACATATACTGCTGTTCAGTGACTCTGTGGCTCCAACTGTGCCAGCACTTCCCATCAGGGGTCTTGTACACAACTTATCACCCACCCTCCACTCAACCCTATATGCCTCCTTTGCTGCCTTTTCTTTAGGGAGACTTGATGATGTTCATTTAACACTATTACAGTTGTGCATGTAGTGAATACACGATGACATATAATCTATTAAATAATATATTTCTTCACCCTCACTCCTGCTTTGGCCTTGCTGCGGTAACGTTAGTAATATAATAGGTTTTGCCACTGAGAGATTCCTATGGAAAACAAAAAAAAATCCAAAGCGTGTCAACAAAGGTCTTTTTTTAATGCACGTTTAGACTGGGACACACACAGATGTTTGAATAAAGATCTAGTCAAAATATGCATACACCATGGGAGCTAATTGGTGTTTCCCAGTCCTATTATTACTCCTTCCAATCTGTTGCTCACATGAAGATATTTTACAACTGAAACCTACATAGGGTTTATGAATACAGATTTTAAATTTGCAGCATGGTGAGAGCTCAAAAAGTTTTTTTTTTTTATAATGAGAAGGCAGGAACGGTACACTGGGGTTTGCCAATGGAGCCATGTGTTCGGGTTGAACAAAAGACTTAGGTCTTAAAACTAAAACGCTTCTGGCAGCCACAATACAGTTAGAAGTAAAATTTATATAATAATACAGTCAAGGGCGGCCCAGCGGCCGAGTGGTTAGCATGTCGGGCCCATAGTTCTGGGGTCGTGGGTTTGATGGAGCACCCTCCACAACCCTTGTGAGGATAAGCGGTTCAGAAAATGAATTAATGAATACGGTCAAGGTGTGAACATGTCACGTTATATATTTTTGGTGGGACAACCTATATAGTAGTATATACGTATGCCTCTGCAACCTGACATCAGGTAAAAGCAAAGAATATGGATGGATGAAAACTAAGCAATCTTTGTGTGAGTATTCTGTTGCATGACCCACTACCTGTGACTGAGACCAGGCTTACTTTTATGTGGCAGCTCATTTCTCTCATTGATAGTCTTGAGATTTCATTGTACCCTGGACAGATTGAAGACACACTGTGCCAGATGTAGTAAAGTATCCCAGAACAAAATGGAGCTTCCTCCATGTTGACATTCGGGAGAGTGTACATTGCGATAATCAGCGTGAGTTCCAAAGAGGGGGACTGAACCAATTTTGGCACGTGTAAATGATAAAAATGTGAGAATGGAATTTTCCAAACTGCATCAAGACACAAAGAATCAAGTAGAATGTGCTATCATCCTAAGGATTAGCAAATCCATTCTTGTTGTTTTTATTCCAAATGCTCAGGCAGGATCCTGTTGGCCAGAGCTCGTCCTCAGATTCCCCAGCATTCAATTTTACCGATTGTTGTTGGATATGCTGTGTCGCCCACAAAAAAACGGTGGCCCTTGTAAAAGCACTTAAATATTTACTGCTAGCTAAATTATTGAATGAACAGCAGCAGGTTTAATCATTAACGCTGCAGAGGTTTCATCCAAATCTGTCTTCAAATTTAATTAGAGCTGTAACAAAGTGTAATAAAGAGATGTGTATACGGGGGTAGAGCTCCAAATGAATTGTGTGACTGAATCAGTCTTTAATATGGACCGATAAGTTGTTTGCCATGAAGTGTGCTGGGAAAACCATGACCTGCTGATTTCAAGGAATTTGGATAGAATTTACAATTTAGTTGGGATTAGGAATTTGCTATGTAATATATTTAAACAAACGTCTATTATGTCTCACTGCATAAACAGCTGTCCTCTGATTATAAGCAGCATATGACACAATAGAGATCAGCAAAATCAATTGGTAGAGAACCACTGGGTAATCAATCACTGACCTTGATTCTTTTGTATTATGCTGAATGTTACATCTTTGGACATGACCATCCATAGCAAGCCAACCTCTGATGGATAGTTGGTTTGGCTATGCGAAAAACAAATAACTCACAGTTCATACAGTAAATCCCTTTATGTAGACCTCAAGCGTTATCATTATTTTTATCTGCCCTCGCACAGAGAAATAAAGGTAATTTGATGTTGAAAAAGCCAATCCTGTTCTTGAGTCCAGCAGCAGCAAAGCCATTCCCTTGGCCCACTCTTTGGCACCGTGATAGGTTAACAGGACAGCTGGGAATATCCTCAGCCTGTGATAGAAACCAGATGTTCCCCTTGATTGCCCCCAACTTGCCTTTTTCGTTTTAAAATTATATTTTTCTTCTTCCAATGGAGGGAAAAAATACACAATTTAAATCAGAAGTAAGTTCATTTAGTTGTCAAAATGCGCAAATAATTCGGGCTCCGGACAAAGGATCTTTTTAGTGTCAACTGTGTAAAAAGACAAACCAATGTTAAAATATATTTTGCAATGTTGTACAAGTCTCTATGATACAATATCTGTCTTCTGGGGTTATATGTTAGGGCAGGCTTTTTAAATTCACATAATAGCAGATAGTAATATTTTTTAGGAATATGTCTAGATATTTTTAAAGTGTCAGAGTAATTCTCTATGTTATAATGAATATAGAAAAACAATAGAAAACTGTAACTGAATAACGATTTTATGGACACTAAGAGAAATATGGCACATATTTATCTTTTATTTATTTATAATGAATTGTTTTTGTTTATTTGTCTGAATTTTAATGACAGTGAATGTTGATGCACATTTTCATGGAGATATCAAGGTACAGGAACTCATAGTATTAGCGTATAGTATACGCGAAGTTCTATACGTTTCTAACATAATTGCCAGACTACAAAATACCCTAAATAATATGGAGTAAAAACCAAAAATACAATTAAATAGGATAAACAATGCACTGATAAAAGCAAAATCAAGGTGACAGTAAAATAAAATAAACAAAGCACACGCTAATCACAAAATGACAGAACAGGGAGACATTGAGATGCAGACAAACAGTGAATCATGCTGGATACGATAATTAAAACTTGTGTTTTGAGCCGTGTTCTTCTGAGTGAGACGGAGGTAAGGAGACAGATATTCGAGGGTAGGGAGTTCCAGAGTTTGGGGGCAGTGTAAATAACTGCTCTGTAACCAATGGTAGCAAGTGGGTACGGGGAACCAAACGGTAGAGAGAAGAGGAACGGAGTGGTCAGGATGGACATGCTAGGGCTAATGAGGTCAGAAATATAGGATTGAACCAGACCATGAATAGCCTTAAAGGGGACAAGGAGGATCTTGTACTTTATTCTTTGTTTGCCCGGAAGCCAGTGAAGTTAACGGAGGATGGGAGTGATGTGATGTTTGATATAGGTTTGTGTGATGAGGCGTGCTGTTGAGTTTTGGTGGAGCTGTAGTTTCCTCAGGGTTTTGTTTGGGAGACCAAAAAGCAAAATAAGAATTTTACTGTGGTAGTTGAACAAGGAGTAATCCAAAACTACAGTTGAGCATTAATTTTAAGTTTTGTCATGTTCGATAAGCCATGAATATTGGTTCAACTATATTACATTGGTGTACCAACAATCACATCCAGGCCTATTTCACAAGTTTAGTAAAATAATTCTCTTGAACTGGATCAATGTCTGAATTTGCTTAGTTTATTATCATGAATATTTTTGTCTGGTTAATTTATTTGTTTAAAAGTGAATTCTGTGGCCATTGTAGGTTTTTCTTTCATTCACCAAGGCGTAGCAACAATTCAATCTACGTTTGCATTTTTGATTACCATTGTACATTCTTACGTTGTTGATCTTGAGAGTATACTGTATGGCTGTGAAACTTTTTCAAACTGCAAGTCTTCTAGCTAAGAGTTAGTGTAGCCATAGCAACAACAAAAAAGACTTTAAGCAACAGTCAGCATACGTATGGCATCCTATTTTAAAGATCAGAAGCTCTTGATCGGCACCAAAGAAAAGAAGTTTAACTGAGGAAGCGCTTCTACAAGTATCAATGTGAAAATATATCTGAATAATTTATAGAAGATAGCAAATAACATAAGATTTCAAATGCTTACTGGAAATCAAATAGTCTATAATATGATTTTGAAAGAAAACTTGAATCACCATCCTTTTTCATCTAAATCTCTTCTTTCCCTGACTTTTTGCTTTGAATTTGATACCCCATGCGCTCATGTTTTAATTATTTGTCCCCAATACTACCTATACAGTGCATACCAGACTGTTCTCATTTTCTGCATTTCCCTCTCCTGATGCTCTTCCTTCTGTTGTGTTGCCACTAACCATCCTTTAATCTGCACACATTGGCTTCATCTTTGGCAGATAGCTGCTTCACTGCAGAGAGCTTAGGCTATTAGCTTTTTCCTGTTTTGCTGACCGAAAAAAATAACCACAATGAAAACAGCTCATACATTTGCAGACTAAAGGAAAACACCATGATCAGCTAAGTGAAGTTGCTCTGATCCGCATTCTCCGCATTCTCCTCTTGGTTTTTCACTACAAAGCACGCAATGTAAAAATAAAAGACCAATTGATCTATAATCTCCCCTAAAGTTTAATCAAGAAAATTTAGTCAAATTGGCATCCATAACACATGCAATAAGAAGACAATCCATGACTGTCTGCTTCCTCACACTTCCTACACAATTTTGCATGCACACAAGCATAGATTATGATTTTCTCTTCCAGTAAAAGTGAATCTGGTTGTGCTTAACATTACAGTCATTCCAGTTTGCAGTAAAGTGTGGGATCAAATGTACAGTGCATTCATGTGTTCAGTGGCATAGCATAAAATAATTGCTCATAATACCACGATGACTTTAAAATGCATCTGTCATCAAAAATATATTGATTCCATCAATCTTGTAATAATTCCTCTGTGACGAAGAATTTTTCCATGGTGTTAAGCACATCAGTTTCAATATTTAATCATTTCCTGTAAAATGAATTAGAAAGGATCAGCCATGATTTGATCTCCTGCTTCCAAACAGTATCATAAAGGAAAACATTATGTCCTTTTCCCCTGACTTGATACAGGACTAATAGTATATTACTTAATACTCAGGAAATGGGACCCCCCCAACCTATGCCCCAAAAATAAGAGGAAATTGTGGTCTTAATTCCTCAGTAATTATAAAATAATCATTTTGGTGATTGATAGATCCGAGACCAAATGATAAATGATCAATTTTACAGCATCACTCACAAGTGTTTACTCAATAAGGCAAAAGTAAACACAATTTACATCTCTTTTTCTCAGCAAGCAGGATTTTCCGGGCTAGTTTATAATTGAGTCTAGTGGTGCATGAACTTTCTACAGCTGCATTCTGTCTGAGTGCTACAATTTCTCCTTCTGTGGGGCTTAGCTTGCCTTTATTGAGTGTGCGTCATGTTTCAAGCAGGCCCTATACGTGAGCGATGTTGATGAAAGCCAAATGTAATTATTAGTGAGGCACTAGGCGGGTGGTGGCAGTTCTTTACATGGTTCAGCAAACAGTACACCCTCTGGTTGATAGAAGAACAAGTCATTTCAAGAGTAATTAATTTAACCTAAAAAGTACATACACTGCATATTTTTGGGAACATATTATTAGCAACACGATTACAAAAATATTTTTACATTTCTAAATATGAGCTTTTCCAAATTCGCTTACAAGTGATTAGACCATCCAAATGTTTATTATTGTCATACAATGTGTTTTATACCAAAACGAACTGTGCAATGCCTGGTGAATTACCAAGATGCAAATATAGAAAAAAATCTTGGAAAATGCTTTCTTTCCATATCGCTGAAGTTGATTTATATGTTGTAAACTTTTTTTTTTTTACAGTATTTCACTTTCTATTGGCCTCAATAATCCTAAAGCCAGTAGAATAGACAATCTAACACAATATTTTCTTGTAGATGAGTATAAAGTGGCACCTCTACCTATGAACATCTTTACATACAAAGTATTCGGGTTATGAAAATAATTTTAAATTCTGTCTTTACATGCGTGTGTACATATATTTTCTCAGCTGCCAAACGTGTGCCTTCTCTTTCCATCATTAACTTCACTTCACTACACGTTCACCTTTCCACCACCATAATAATGGCTTAAAAAATAATTTCCTTCTTTATTTTTTCCTTTTCTTTGTCTTTCTCCCATATTTCATAAAAAACTGTGATACTTATAATCATGTTTAAAGAGTTTATAGGGTAGTATTGGGAACTTTGGTACGGATTAGGGCATTTAAATGCAAAATGCAATTCTACTACAAATTCAAGTTACGAAACCATTTCTACAACAAATGATTTTCGTAAGTACTGGTACAGCCGTATTTTCCTAATCATTTGTTCAAGCTACAACAACACTGCACTACACATTCCTCTCATTTGTTTTAGCTAATTGCTGCTCTGTTAATCCATGTTAGGTCATCTGCTGGGCTTTAAGTCCAACAATGGTAATAGGTCTGAAACAAATTGTCTATTTCCGTGCACACCTTAATGGATGCCTTTATTTGATTTAACTTTGCAAGCACCTTCTTTAAGGGTGAGATTAGTGTGAGAGCAATAAAGATTTAGTACTTGTGTCTAATTGTTCTGGAAAACTCCTTTTACTCCACAAAGGTTACACCAGGATTGACATGATGGTGATTTTCAGGGGGTGAGTGGTGGGCCAGCCAGTTGAGGGAATTTGGAGTTGAAGAAGTCTTTGAATCAACCAGTATTTAACAGCATATTCACACCACGAAAGTGCATAGTTCATTTTCTTTGTTTCGGACCAAATTACATTTCGTGTCGACGTCTTTTGCAAGCAACCTAAGCCTTTATTATTCTGGACCTTAAAACAAGTCTATGTAACAGGACACCTGAGATTATTTTCTGTTCCCCCTGCTGTTGTTGGGCATGTTATCATGTGGACACTGTAATGCCTTCAAAACATGAAAAGTCTGCAACGTGCCAGCCCAACAGCTTTATCGTTTGTTTGTTTTTCTTTCATTTAATTTCAGATGTTTTATCAATTGTTGCGTAGTGCCAAAGCATGAATTGTAAATATTTGCAAACCACGTAGATTTAATTTAAACATATGTCATTTTTTCTCAAATACGCTGTTGCGTGTATTCAGAGATTTGTTTCTAAATTGTGCTTGTTCCGTGCTTGTGCTTAGGTTAGCATTGGTCCTTTCTGTTTCCCCAAACCAAACACTGCCTGCAGGGGCAGAAAACAGTTGCTTAGCAGGCACCACCTCCTTTCTGGTCAAATAAGGGCCAGCGTAGCACTAATTATGCCAGCGGGTGGGGTTATCAAGACAAAGCGGATGTTAGAAGCTCATGCAAGGAAACAGCAGTCGAATGTTTTTTTCCCGACTTCAACGCTACTTGCAGCCAGCGTCCGCCGTTGAGATATTGACTGTAGCTGGGGATGTTGTTGGCTGGCTTTTGTACCCTCAAGCTCGTAACTAGCGGCCTTGAGGTGTGGCTGCACACCTGGTGCACCCTGGTGGCCTTGGCTAGACATTCACAGCCTGCCACCACCCTCTGCATTGTCTGGTTGTTGGTTGAAAATACAGGCGCTTATCACAGAGAGTAAGAGTCATTATCTTTTTCTGTAGGACCGCTCCAACAGAGTCCACAATTATCTCCATCACAGAAACACACTTCTTTATGAGCCTGTCTAGCTGATTCACGTCTATGTGGGTCATACTTCCCATTCTAACAGACCACCCCAAAAACAAAGTGGTGACTATTTGCAGAAGATTTGACCTGTCTTATATATGACCTAAGCCTGTAAGCCTGTAGAAATGATTGCTTGTTGTCGAAAAGAACCCCAAAGTACTTGCAGTATACTTCAATGATCTTGATCATCTTTCCATGAATGATGATCGGTGATGTCTGGGATTTCTCGTAAAATCAATAATTATCTCATTGGTCGTTAAAGATTTTATGATTAGACCATTGGTCCTAATACACTCTATAAAGGAGGAAATGACGCCCCAGTATTCCTGTAGTCCATTAGATTGTTTCTGGTTATGCTGTTCAGCTATAGGCATGGTGCACATTGTGAAGTTTGAAGAAAAAAGGCAAAGCAGTCCCCTCTGGCACCTCAATGATGCTCACTAGGGTTTGTGAGACACTGATCCTCTCTCTAACATACTGCAACCTCTCAATCAGTTAGCTAAGGATCCACATGCAAGCCAGCAAACCACCGGCTTCAGCTGTGTGACTCCAAAAGTGTCATGCGTCGCTGGAGCTGTACTGACCATTCGGTAATCCGTTTTATAACCTAATGGTCAGTACTTTACTTCAGTAGAACGTTTAATTTTTTTCTTAAATTGGTTGACTAAATGCTAAAATAATTAATGTTGTGGCAACACCAAACAATCAGACGGCTGGCTAGGCCAGTATATTACTCTTGCCTCATTCATGAATTGGACTACTTAATTGTTTTGATATGGACATCAATCATTTGCCTGCAAAGTTCTTTCAGAGAGCTATGCATTTTGTAAATGGCTGTAAGAACACAGCAAATAAGGCACATACGTTTATTTTAAATCATTGAAGTTTGGGGAATATACTCGGGTGCACATTGTGCATTCAGAGGATAGAAAGAAAAAAACATTTAACTTGGCTTTGAGTGTCATTCTGTGTATTTTGTCAATTTTCATGAAATTGTTTCAAATGTCTTTGGGTTAGGATTCGCACTAAGAAACATCTGTCATTCATTCATGTTCATTGGTTTATGCCAATGTCCCATGAAGCATTCAAATTGTGTTTTATGTTTATCTTTTTCCTTTCTTTTTTTTCCCTCCACAAAACATTTGAGTAATTAAACAATCATTTTGACATCAGTACAGTAACTGTCCAATGTAAAGCTTCAACTATCTACATAGAATCCAGGGATTTTTTTAGATTGGTAGCATATGTTGCAAACGGAGTGCTTCATCTTTGCTGCAGTTAATAAATTCTGGTCTAAATCAAATCCCCCTCATCTGATCAATTGCTCAAAATAGCGCAGCTCCAAAGGAAGGCAAAGCAGGCAGAACTTCATTGTGTTTTTCAATGACGTTACCCCAAACAAAAGCTGTAAAATAACCATGTCTTGCTTAAGGGAGGGGGAACAAAAATGGGCATTTCTTCCCAGAGATGCCAGAGGGATTTTTCTCCCTGTTCTTTCCATTTCCCTACCGTGACCAGGTTTTCTGAGGAAAACATCAGTGCTGTTAGCAGTGAGTGCAGTGAGCGCTAGAGGCCAAACAGACGAGGAAGCAGCACTTAATATAAGGGAATAGTTTAGAGAGACTGATTTGCCTGAGAGGTGAAAGAACGGCAAAAGAAAAGAAAAGCTGTAGTGAGTGAATGTGAACTAATCTGATTGTGAGCATGTAGTAATTTTCTCTCTGCACCAAGAGATGACCAGGTCCTAATTTATTTCAAGCATTTTTTTAATCTAAATTTAAATGAAAACTGTTTAACTGCTTTGATTGTATTATTTCTTGACAGTTGAAACATAGTGTACCTGATACAAATGGTAATTAGCTGTCTGTCGGAGGTTTAGCACACATTTATGTTAAGATCGTTGATGTATGTATTTCTTAGATGTGACTACAACCATTCATGTATGTACTTGGCTTTAATTACAAACGTATACAGAAATGTAACTCACTGTTTGCCAGTGTGTATTGGTATATATGACAAGCCTGTGGGGTTGTGTCAGAGACTAGGATGTGGTAACAGGCTTACATTTATTGCCTTCAGCGCAAGCTTTTCTGTGTCTTTGTTCCGAGCTGAAAAGACAGACTTGTTCCTCCAGAGAGGCTGCGAATGCAAAGCTTGCCCCAGATCTTTGAAGCAAAACACACCCACCATGTTGTCATCAACATAGTCCAAAAGTACCATGTTAATCACACAATGCAATGCACTTTGCATCACCATCTCTGTTTGAGGAACGTATACTTTGACCCCTAACCTGACAAGTCGGGTCTTGCCAGCAGTCTGTGAAAATGAAACTGGCATGGTAACAGTGTGATAAACGATAGGCTGATGGAGTTTATCATTTTATTCCTCCGCCTACCGCAATCATGTGCCACTCTGTCATTTGTCATAGTTAAATCTGTAAATTAGTTCTGCAACAATAATAAGCACTCAAGTTATTAAATAGCATCAACAATGCAGTATGTTTAAAATTATTTCTTTGACACTATGCCAAAATGTGAAGTAAGGGGAGCAAATTAGATATGTCTAATAAATTTATATCTCAGGTCCCTTTTCATTCCCTTTAGTGTAATTACCACAAACAGAGGGGAGGGAAACATGGCTAGGGTCTGTGCACTACATTATATTGCATGATTGCACATACTTGATCATGTCTGTGACATGCCTCTGTTCAAAATACCCTAATAATTAAGATGTATGTCTCTTTTTACCCTTTTAGAATTTCTGGTGTAAGCAAATAGTATGTGGTACTATAGTCATGGCATGGTAAATGAGCCAAAGCCAGTTCTGGCGTTGAGGGTTCGATCCCAGGTCGGTCCACACTGTGTAGAGTTGGCATGTTCTCCGTGGGCTTGTGTTGAATTTCTCCAAGTACTCTGGTTTCCTACAACATTCCAAAAACATGCATGGTAGGCTGATTGGACACTAAATTGCCTCTAGGTATGAGTGTGAATGGTTGTCCGATACCTTGTGCCCTGCGATTTGCTGGCCACCAATTCAGGGTGTCTGTAGTTAGCTGGGGTAGGCTCCAGCACCCTCTGCAAGGATAAGCAGTTCAAAAAATGATAAATGATTATAAATAATTTACATCCTTCCATGATTCCACGAAAAGTCACCAGTGCTCATCTTTGCATAATTTAATAATGTACATTTTTATATTCAGTAAAGAAATTCATTCATTTTTAATGCAATAGTCATTCTTTAAATATGCAGTTAGAGTGGATCTGTATGCATGCAACTGTTTGCACTCACATGCGAGGGTGGGAGTTATGCTGCTTTGCCTGAGGCAAAACACAATGTAAGCATAACATGAGTAATGAAATAATGACTTAAATGGTGTGACAGGCCGTCACTGCAAATGCCCGACAGGTGCTTGCTAGTGTCTCAAATCCCTACAAGGCTGCCAGAGAATACATAATGAGAATTTTAATTCTAGCAAATATCCTGCCTTTCTTTTAAATACAGTGGAACCTTTACCTACAAATGTCTCTACCTATAAAATATTCAAGTTACAAAAAGGCTCAATAGGAACATTTTTACTGTAGATACAACCGAAATTTCAACTTACCAAATGTGAAATATAAAAAATTCTAACATCATCTTATGGCATCCTGTATTTGATTTTGAAATTGTCGTGATAGAGTTGTTCTCCCAATGGCTGTTAGTGGGCTAGCGGCCACCGACGGAATATAAGCCCGGACGTCCAAAAAAATCAAGGGCAATCGTCGTTGGATCAATATTTCATCAAATGTAACGTTAATTTAAGTTCTTAAATTGTGTTTTCGTGCATGTGTACATATATTACTCAGGTGCCAAACGTTTGCCTCCTCTCCTGCCCTCACTCATCCACCCAAAGGAAAATATATTTGCATGTCTTTTTCATTTTAATAGCCTAAAAATAATATTCTCAAATTTATGTCCTCATGTTTTGTCTTTTGTACATATTTCATACAAAACTGGTGAACTTTTATAATTTTTAAAGGATATGGGGGTATTAGGATCTTCGAATGGAGCCTATCCGAAGGTAACTGATTGTTGTGCAAATAATACTGTTTTTGTATCTCAAAGTTTCCATTCACTATTAAATATGTGATATAAAAAGGAATAGCTGATTACACTTGCTACTATGCAAAGTAACTATTTTTTTTCTTACTACACTAAGACATTTTTTGTGTGCTTACAAAACTGTCAGCATAGCCATATTGTGTGCGTGTCAGCGCAGTTATTTCCTTGCCCAAGGACATCTCAGGTGGCAAGAAACGATATCAGCTAATTAGCATTTCATGCATAAATAAACTATATATAATAATCATAACTTCTTCAGCATCTAAACCTGTGATAGCCTTTTTGTACATGTCTATTGATAAAATATCTTCATTAGCAAGGCCATCTTTCCATCCAACTTTATTCTTTTTTTTGTCAATTTCTGACATTCACTTCAATGTGCACATTCAGGCAAAAATAAAAACTCGACAATATATAATTATTTTCCGCTCATCATCATAAGGGTCATGAGGGTGCTGCCAACTATAGGGAGTAGACTCTTAAGTGACCATGCATGTTTTTGAGGTGTGGGAAGGAACCAAATCGGAATATCTGGATAAAAACCACAGATATTTTTTTAATTATTTTATTATTTACTCCATCTACACTGATACATTACATACTGAATATAACAAACAACATGCTAGCTTCCTCATTACAGAATGTTGAAATGCGCTTCAGCAAGGCGCTGTCCTCACCTCTCTCTAAAGATGCGCAGCTGTGTTTGACCCTTGTTTCACCCTACCATGTTTCCATGTATGATCTAGAATGTGTGGTATTTGTTTCTACTTATGTCGTGTAAAGTACAAAATGTACAGTAAATTATTTTAAATATAGTCTTGGATGGATTATAATGATTATAGTAAATAAAAAAATATATATAATTGCCAATATATACTTTTACACACTTTAATAGTCATAACATTGCTTGTTGAAAGGTGAATTGATTGTATTAAATTAGAAACTACATTAAATAATTTTATGAGGAATGAAAACATGGCAGTTGTTTTTCAGTTGAACATGAATTGAAACAAATTCATCTCACGTTGTCAAGGCAAAGGATTTAAGAAAAGGGGACTAAGTCAATACATAAAGAGTGAAAAGCAGACATTTTGTCAAAGCCCATTATTAAAATTAAACAATGTGAGCAGCCGAGGTCACAGTCCATCTAAAATTCATAGGATGGTGTCAAATACAGAGACTCGTCAACTCAGTAGAGAGTAGATTCATGTTTTAATTAATACGTCTGTTTCAACGCAGTAATTCAGCCATCTCAATAAGTGCATTTACATATTGTCTAAATCGTCATGAGTGCACGCCTGTTTATGTTTCCAAGCTTTGTGATTCTTCATGGCAGATGTCAGTTGAGTTGTATTTTAAAGACTGGGAATCCATAATGAGAATCTCCACCTGGATTTGAGGCCAGATATCTGATTATCCATGCTTGAGTGCCTAGAATATGCAAAATTAAATTCTGTTTTAGAGCTGCTTCTTGTTGGCGAGGAATAAGATCTGCAATGTCTAACTTCTGAGTTGATTAAGGAATATCTGCAAACAGCTCCTTGTTTACTTGTTTGCACTTTTAGGCACATTATCAAACGTGTCTTTATAATTCTTGATGTTTACTAGTCTATGATGGCTACTACAGTATATACCTTCTGCTGGTGCCTAATGTGCAGCCAAAATCTGCAGGGAATTTTACTTCATGATTGGAATTCATCGACAGTCTCTGCTGCCGCTTTGAATTGGCACTAACATAGCATTTGTGTAATAAGTCAAGTCTGGCAGGTAAACACAAGGACATGAGGTCACATCAGTATATAATGTGAAGTCAGGAGAGCAGCATCACTAAACTCATCGCATTTTCTGAACCGCTTTATCCTCACTAGGGTCGCGGGGGGTGCTGGAGCCTATCCTAGCTGACTTGGGGCCAGAGGTGGGGGACATCCTGAGTTGGTGGCCAGCCAATCGCAGGGCACAGCATCACTAAACTTTATAATATAATTAAAAATATATTTTAATTCCTAAGGGCCCGTCGGATGAGTGCTGAGTGCATTGGCCTCACAGTTCTGGGGTCGAGGGTCCAATCCCAGATTCTTCCCGGGCTTGTGTGGGTTTTATCTGGGTACTCCCATTTCTTCCCACTTCCCCCAAACATGCACGGTAGGCTGGTTAAGCACTCTAAATTGCCCCTAGGTATGAGTTGTGAGCATGAATGGTTGACCGTCGTCTTGTGCCCTGCGATTGATTGGCCACTGATTCAGGCTGTCACCTGCCTGGTGCCTGTATAGTAAGCTGGGATAGGCTCCAGCGCCCCCCATGTTTGTTGTATTTACATCACCAAATGAATAAGATGTCCATATTATAATAAAAAGTATATAGTAGCAACTTTTGACTTGAAAACCGTTACATTTCCCATAACCAGGAGCATATCTTAATAGCAATAACCAATGACAAGGTGGGCAACCACATACCAGCATGAACAAAACATAAACATTAGAGCTTAGGTTACAGGCAATATAGGATCACATTAATATTGCATGAAATCTCGTAAAATGTGCATGTAGGTCCAGCGTTCAGAATATTCGTAATATAAATCAAGATTTGTATGATTTATATCTTAAATGTTAGGATCTTTTTTATATACATCATAAAATCCTCAACATGCAGGAAATCAAACAACACATATCAAAAAAGATCATTAAAAGTAAATGTTATGAATCCCTAAACAGTAAAAGCTTATTTTCTGCAAGAATGCCATCAAGAGAGATTTAAAAGAAAGTACAATGTTTGTGAAGCCATAAAAATGTGTTGATGATATAAAACAAGAAGGAAAAGGGTAATGTTAAAAAAATAGACAAAAGGGGGCTACTTCGGAAATGATAAAAAAAAATCTAAAAGCTGCTTAAGCAGATAAAAGGTAAAACAATAGCCATAATGAATTACAGTAATAACAGTGCAGTGTAAATGTAAACATATTTGACTTTACTCAATGATTCAGGCACAAGCATGAAACAAGGAAGAAAGACAAATAAATAAATCTGACTCTTAAAAAAAAACACGAAGGAAAGAAAAAAAACAGAAACATGTATTATATAATATTGAACAATGGACTCATGCATCTGCTATGGACCGTAGCATTAAGACCCTGAAATATACCAGAAGTTAGCTCAAATACTGGTTGAATGTACACCAAGCCAAAACGTCTTGGAAAAGCAAGTCTTTTTCAAAGTACGGTGATCATTCATTACCTTAAACTGGTTGCTGAATTGACTCAACTTTAACTTCGGCTATACATCTCCGAGCCAGCAGATTCATCGGAACCTAATATTTAATTAAAGAATAACAAATATGACTGTATTATTTAGTAGACTTTTAATACATGCTTTTGCCACCAACTATTGTACGTTCAACAATAAAGAGAACACCAAGGAAGAACAAATCAATGCTAACAAGACCCCCAGACATATTATATTCAGAGTGTGCAGAGTAATTTAAGTTTAGCAAGATATAAAAACAGAATGTCGCTTAGGCCTCACAGTTCTGGCCTCAAAGGTTCGATCCCAGGTCAGTTCTCACTGTGTGGAGTTTGCACGTTCTCCCTGGGTTTATGTGGGTTTTCTCTAGGTAATCCAGGTTTCCTTCCACATCCCCCCAAAATGCGTGTTGGCTGTTTGAACACTCTAGATTGCCCCTAGGTATGAGTGTGAGGGTGAATGGTTGTCCGTCTCCTTGTGCTCTGTGATTGGCAGGCCACAAATTCAGGGTGTCCCCACCTGTTGCCCGAAGTCAGCTGGCAGCCAGCAGCCCCCGCTCTCCTTGTGAGAGAGGATAAGCAGTACAGAAAATGAATGAATGTCCCTTATCAGGCATCCCAGACAAAATTGATTTGTACAGTAATGCAGAAGCTGTGAGGACACAATCACACTTTCTAAGAAACGGTTAATACTATACTAAACATATTGTCGCAGGCATAATAACTTTCACATGTATTGCTTCCCTCGTTCAGGGGGAAAACCAAGGAATGTGTCGTCTTGTCTGCCAATATACCAAATCTAATGTTACCAATTTCCATCATTTCTTGTGTGCATTAGGCATATTTTTATGCTTCCAAGAAAAATAATCTTAACATCGTGCAAGCATAATTCAAAAAATCATTTTCTTTGTTTAGTAAGCCTGTCACAGCAATAGGCGTGTCAAAGTTGCAAAGATCCTGTCTCTGAGTATGTTCATACTAAAGAAGACAAATCTTAATGTCGCTTTCAGCAACCTGTATGATATGAGACATCTCGATTCATACAAATTCAAAACATTTCTTTTTGTTTTTTTGTGACTAACTATTATCTTGATACTGTTTTTTTCTTATAGTGAGCCCAAAGGAGAGGAATACACTCAACAACAAGTTTTGGAGATGATTTTGGATAGGTAAGGTAAGTGTTTTAGACTCTCACACTTCCAAAGTTCCAGTTCCCAGGTGCATGAATAGAGTTATGTTATAGGGCTTGGATACTCAACATGAAAATTTGAGCTATGGTGGTCAAAAAGAGAACCATAAAAACAAAAAAAGAATAGGGCTTGAAAAACTTTCCCATTACTTTTCAGACTACTGTATTGAAATGTTTGAGTCTATACAAAAAAAGCATACAATGCAAGAGGGCGGGAAAAAAGTTGAGGAATTATGGTATTTTGAATTGGTCAGCTACTTGTTTCAATTATGAACCTCAGAGTTCACATTTGTGATATTTTCTCTCCTAAAAGCTTTGGTCACACATTATTTTCTCTGAAACGCCAAATCTCTTTTCATCTTCATTTATACCTTTGCTTATGTGTGATGTTCCACAGTATCCTAGCAACAATATAATTTGATTTTGTGGGATGTCTTGAGGTCATTTGCATCATTTAAATGACAGTCTCAATTTTATGAGTATAAAAAATAACAATGGTATTTGTCTTATTGTCTCTTTTATGCTTAAAAGACTCATTCTTCAAATTAATTATTAAATTACCGGCAGTTTAAACTGGAGCTTGTGAGCTGAGAGTAGTCAGCTGTTGCCATTTTCGTGCACCTAAACAATTAGTGGCTATGCTGTCAATCATATTCTTCTATTCATAGATTCTGGCAGGCTAAACATATGCATAGTGTTATGCTGCTCTAATCTGTCGTATAAATTTGATTCATTTTAAAATCCTTTAAAGCTGATTTTAAATTAAATTAAAGTGTATCCCCACAAGATCACAAGGCCAAATTTAAGTGTTCCAATATTTTCAAACTTTACCTATTAACTGACAATCTTTATATTCTTGACTCATTTTTGTTAACCCTGCAATTATGTTACTTTACTGATAAAAATTGCTTGTCGGATTATTGTTGGTTTGTTTTAGATGGGTCTCATTAACACACTACTGTGAGCCACATTAAATAAAACAAAAACCCATATGGAGTAGTACGAAATCATTGATCTGCATCTGGTAACTGCAGTGACCATCTCTTTGGAGTACATTTTATCAATGTACTTTTTTTTTACCACGTTTGCATTAAACCAATCCACTATCCTCAGTCAGGATTTTACCATATCCTTTTATTTATGTATTTATTTCTCTTTTGAGCAGTAATCGTAGTTGCTTTTTTAGGCTAATACTGGATTTTAGTTCCTCACATTCTTTTAGAAGCAATTTTAACTCCGGATCGGTAAACAAACATGCACATATGTTCCACACTTACCAAAAATATCCACCCCTGACTTCACAAAGCTGTGTCTTCATCCTGGCTCAGCAAACAAGTTACAAATTAGCAGCTAAGTCAGGACGTATCTTGGCATTTTAGCTGGATGTCTTTATCCGACTTTGTTATTAATACGCCCACAGCATATATCGAAAATGGATACCTGTCAGTTTTAATACTAAGAATTTCTGAAGTATATCTGGTATTCTGTCTATATTTACATTTTATAGAGCATACTAATTGCATTCGAAATGGGGTTTTCATAGAATATAATTTTATATTATGGTTTCACCTGACTCAGTGTCAGAGAACATTTATCCTAGCTGCTACAGATGATTAATGATTGTTGACACAAACACAAGCAGTAGGAAGCACAGACTGAGTGAGACAGATGAAGATAGATAGAGAGGGGTGGGGGGCTCAAATTAAATACCCCCATATCACCATGGAGATGCTGTGGGTAATAGGTCTCCAAAGGAACTTCTTTCTCACCACAACCACCTCCTTCAAATACTAGTTCCAAGTGTTCAATTTATTTGAAAGTGGATGGTCAGAAGGACCAATTTAAGCTGTGCTACTGTTTAAGTATTGCTTTGCACTGGTTTTGTCTACATTCATTTATCTTCTAAACCGCTCATCCACGCTAGTGTCGCAGGTGTACCGGAGCCTATCCCAGCAAACAAAAGGCAGTAGGCAAGGTACACGCTCAACTGGTTGCCAGCCACTCGCAGGGTTGGTATTGTCTTGTATGTAGTAACTTAATCAAGGTCCATTCAAGGAAACCTGTTAATGCTCATGTCAAATCAAGTTAATGTTCTCCACCTAACAGGCAGGGCCCCACTTTTTAATATCTCTGAATGTAATTCTCCTTTTTGCCTGTGTTTAATAATGCAGTTGACCTCAGTGACACTGTCAAATACATGTTAAGTCTCAATTTATTTATAAACTTGGCACGATGAAAAAGAGTTATGTGGCTTCAAGATCTTCCTTTTCAGTGGAATTCAATGGCTCTTTATGTACAAAAGCTTCCTGACTGAATTACAGTTGATACAGAAGCTTCATTAAAGTTTTCAAATTCGGATGAGCCGTCAATCATCATGAGGGTCATGGGGGTGCTGGAGCCTAACTCAGTCAATTTAAATATATTTGAGACATCTATTGTTCTTGATAAACCAACTTAACACAGAGGTTATATATAATATGAATAGGATTTTTAAAAAAAAATGCAAAATACAATATTTATCCTGAGATACTGGCTGGTGGATTTAAATTTCATCAGTGTTGTCTGGAAGTTGTTCCACGATTGCCTTAACTGATCTCCTTCTATCCAGTAAGTTCCCATCAGCTGACCAATAAACCAAAAATGCTTGATATAGTCCTTCTTCAACTTGACAGCTTCCCTTACCAGTGGTGTAAACTAACAGGGTTGCGGATTACTGCCATGACAGGCTTCACCAAATTAACGGCCACAGCTCTAACCTAGTCTGAAGCAGTTGAGGCATAGAACATTGTCCTTTCGGACCCAACCTCATCTCTGGATGCGGTAAAGGTTCTGGCAAAGGTTGGAATTAAAACACAAACTCTGCCAGATGCTCCCACTAGACCCTCACAAAATGTTTACGTCCGCCGGGTCAGACCAGCATTTTTCCCCTACACAATACCAGGTGCTCACCAGTTGACAGCTCTGCCCTCTCATCACCTGCACATCCATGACAGGTGGCCCCAATTCTTCCTGGTCCCGGGTGCACATGCCTATACGCTATGCTTTAACATAGTGTTTATTATGGACAAAACATTTTTCATTTTGTGTGTGTGCGTGTGCATGCATAGTACTTTTGTGTAAAATAAATCCTGGTGTGCAGAAAAATGCACTATGTCCATGAATGCTCCAAACAAAAACAAAAAAAATAGCCATGTTGATGCAAATAGAGCCCCCTTGCCCATGAGCTGATCGTCTGTTATTATGACAAGGTATTGCTATTATTATTGTTAGAGGTAATATAACCTACAACGGTTAAGTCAAATATTATCAATGTGCAAGTGGATGTAGCTTTCCTGATGGTTGAAGTGAGGTAAATAGTGAAGGTAAAGGTTATTTACAGATTATTTTGTGTGTGATTTTTGCATTCATACACAGACATACACTAGAATCCAACAAAATGCCCAGCCATTGCCGGTGCTAAATATTCAATCCCACAGTCATGATATTATGTATCCATACCGGCCTACTCAGAATCATTTTACACCTCGGCATTCTAAATATTCCTTCCTATGGTACTATGCCAGCCTGTGAAAATTTTATATACACACAGATAGCTTCTGTGAGATGATCACACGTTCGCCCACCTCAGTGTCCTGTCGGGATGTTTCTATAGATAACCACAGCGAGTGCTGCTAGAAGGAGATGGCAAAGACTGGGAGCCAAGGATGAGAGGAGGCAAATGAGAAAGATCCGACAGAACAGTGAAGAGTGAGTCTTAGAGAGAGGGAAACGGTGAACAATAATTATCGCGCTACTGCTGAGTTTCTAAAAGTCAGGGAACATGCGGGAGACGAAAAAAAGGAAGGATGGAAGGGGAAGAGCAGGAAAATGAGCTCTGCTACCTGTCAGAGCTTCAAAGCCTTTCCGTGTTAAAGCGAGTGCTCCCATACCTGTTCTAACCCATTCGGTGGCTCCACGTAATGAGCTAAGGGCCTCTCAGTATTCGCTGCTGCCTTCACACTGCCATTAAAACTGAGATATAGATGAATTTATCACATTCTCTGAAGTACCCCTTGTCATTATTTGTCGTCACAGCCTGTATGTGTGATATCACCCACAACTTCTCAGTATGCTGTTAGTACCATCATATCACATGAAACTTTTGTCTTTCTTTTGCAATTTTGTCACTGTCGCTGGTTTTGAAGCATGCAACAACCATTTATATTTTAGTGCCGAAACATGACCCTTAAAATGAATGGATGTGTTAACATACCACCCCCTCAACTAAAAATAATAATAACCAGGAGCACCACTAAATATATGGTCATTTCAAAAAATACATACATATAAACTCCACTTAAAATTGTGTTTAACCATGCTTACCACCATCATCAATACTACAAATTGAGCTAGAGACTCGTCATCAGTAACCTAACGACAATACTATTTTGAACAATAAAGAGTAGTTATTTAGTCATTAAGTCACTGTACTTTCATGGTCACAACATGCTAGGGTTCACTCAGGTACGTTCACCCAAGAGGGTCTAACCCTTTTAAATTCAGTTCAAGGTATGTGCCAATCCTTCTGAACACCGTTTAATACATTGGCAGATGAAATGGCGCGCCAGTTGTGCGGATCGCTTCAATCCCCCAGGTCAAAGCTTTATATTTTTAAGATAGTTTATCAAGTCCTCACGGTCTTGGGTTGCATATACTTTTTGATGTTTAGTGCGCAGAACCCAAAACATACTTTCAGGTATATCTGGAAGAACTTACATTTTACAAGGTTTTGTATGTTTGACAAAATAGTACCTAAAAGAAAAACTGCTAATATGTTTACTTGTATTTCCAGTGATACTTAATCCTGCATTCAAAATCCAGAAAACCTAGTGACTTCTCAGTTGCCTTGTTTAGTTTTTCCTCATCGTGTTGGAGTCTATTTTTATTAAGTAGCTTTCTATTATAAAATGTTTACAAATAGACATATGTCCTTAAAATCATTCAATATTTAACTGCAGACTGGGTTGCCTATCAGTATTATTAATTTTACAATGACCAATGTCTTAGTTCATGTTCATTGAGATTCAAGATAAATATTAATAGTCAAACTGCAGAAATTAAGGAGCTGAAATAGTACACAATGTTTTACTCTCCTTGTTATACCACACAAGTGCACAAATTGTTTTCCTTTTATTTCTAATTGACCTCTCTCTAATACTGCATTATATCAACAATGTAAATTTATTGATGAGATCATTTTATTAAACAAAAGTCAACCAACAAACTCCTTAACCAACAAAAAAAACTAAAAGGTATTATGCTTCCTACATAATTATGCTAACCATCTGGTTAAGATATACTTTTCATTTTTTAATTGTGAAATTACTATAGTTTTAATCATCCTGAAACTAATGAATCATGTTTGTCTCTAGCTTTTCCTTTTAGCCATTTTATTGCTGCAGACCGAAGATGTACTAGTAAAACTTTCAAAGGTGCTTGCAAGATACAAACACGTGACCATTCCTCATGCCACGAATACAGATCTAGAAGAGCATAAAATATAGATCACAAGGATGGTCAGAAGAGTGACAGCTTTCCACAGAAGGGGAGACTTGTTTACCGTCGGCTCTCCGATAGATTCATCTCGTCAAACTGGGGGTTAAGTGCATCAAAACAAGTCTGTGCAATAATGAAGGCATGGATGGACAAAGCCTTGCAACAGCGTACCTTACAGCTTGTCCCCGTGGCCAAAGAGCTGCACTGAAGTGGATGGAAAGGCACTTTAAAATAAATTGATTAAGAAAGCAACTTCAAGTTGATTGATTAAACGCCCTTGCGGTCCTTTTGCTTTCAGTTTTTTTAGTCTTGCTTTAGCAAAGTCAGGGAGCAGAAAAAATCCAAGTTCTTGTGAGAAATTTAAGCAACTTCACAGAGAAAATTATCTGCTAGTCGAATGTGACAGGTGTAAAAAAGAATGTTCGCTTGTAGCCATACCCTTTGAGGCATTCATCAATTCGTTCTACATGCTTCATGTCCTGGTTACATTTCAGCTAGGTCACTTTCGGCAAGAAGCAGGAAACACCACTGACTTGGTTGCCAAGCATTTTCAGTCTAAAAAACCACTGAAATAAAACATGTTTGTTTGGTAGAACTGTGCTTTGTAGTTCTATGCAGTTTTTTTCTTTCTTTGGGGGGTCTGCCCAGTCTCAAATCGCAACAGGAAGATCACAGGTAACTCCCATCCATATAACTGGGTGTGCACCTTTTTCTTATTCATATTCACCTTTTGACACACTCACTGCTTGAAATCAAAAACAAGATGCGTGTGTTTCTGAATTTTGGGGCATGCTGTAAAACATGCAACATGTGTCATTTCCTGATACTGCAAATGGCATTGAAATTCTTTCATTTATTTTTCCTACCTCTTATGCTCACAAAGATCGCGGGGGTGCTGAAGCGTATCGCAGCCGACTGTGGGCAGTAGTCGGGGATTGAATTGAATTGAATGCTTTTATTGTCATTATATAAGTATAATGAGATTTAAAGCTTTCACCACATAGTGCACAAATAACAACAACAAACAGACAAGTAAATAATCAATAAATAAGAAATAAATAAGTAGCCCAAGGTCAGCAGAGCGGAGTGGGCTTGTTCCGTCTGAAGTCCAGGATGAGTTCCATGGTTTTGGAGACGTTCAGCGCCAAGTTGTTGATGATAGCGCACCACTCGGGTCTTTGGATGCAACAACAAACAAACACATAGATAATCAATAAATAGTAATGATAAATAAACAATCACTAAATAGTAGTAGATAAATACGTGGTCAACATAATAAATAAGTTGTATAGGTAGTAGTAATAAGTCTATCATGTCAGGGACAGAGTTGGTGGGCCAGGCAATTACACTCAACTAAATTTAGAGTTTTCAACCAGTCTATTTCAACTAAGACTTTTTAAATCATGATTTCTCTTCATAGTTAAGTTATCTTACACTGATATTGTTTTTGTCAATAATCAACAGCTTGTTCACAAGGACCAATTTGTTTCCTGGTAAAATAAGAACCCCCCGCCACCCCAAAAAAGTCTAAATAATCAGTCTTTCAACATACATTTTGAAGTGTTCTGAGAGAATCTTTCATTCAATAATATATATCACCAAATACATTTTTGTTCTGTACAAAAAATATCCTGAGGTTTGCCCAATCCAATTGTCTCTCAGTTTAAAGTTGTCTACAAATGACAAATATTTTTGAATAGACACTGTAAAACTTTCTTTTACTTAACCATTTTCTTTCTCTTTTATTTCATTGGAGTTATTTTTAGGAGGGAGTGTCCCTCACCAAAGTCAAAAACACATGATCTGGGTTACACTTAAACACGCGCTGGTTTAACCACTGTCTCTTTGCAGTGTAATGGAGCGTGATATTGATCATAAACCTTTGATGTTCTCTGGCCAGCTTTATCTGTAAGAAGCCCCCGCTGCATCGGAAAAGAGAGGGGGGTCAAAGCGGTTTGCAGTCTGGCGAAGCAGTCTGGACCCCACCTTCAGTGAGGTGAGTGAAATGCCTTTACCACAAATTGCTCAAATAACAACAAACACAAATAAACCGTCGATAAACAAGTAATAAATAATAAAAAATAAGTAAATGAATAATAAATAAGTAGTCAAAATAATACGTTATCCAATGTGTTGTGTGAACCACGATGGAATCAGACCCCACCCCTTTTTTTACAATTTACAATTTTTTAAAGCTTTACCACAAAGTCCACAAATAACAACAGCAACAAACAAACAGACAAATGAGTAATGAATACTATTAAATAAATAACAAAAAAATCATCAACATAATAATACGTAATCCAAAGCATTGTTGTGTGAACCACAATGGAATCAGTCCCCTTTAAAAAAAAATAATACTACTTTTCAAAGCTTTACCACGAAGTCCACAAATAACAACAAACCAACAGACAAATAAATAATAATAAAAAATAAGTCAATAAATAAGTCATCGGCCAGCCACCGATTCATGGTGCCCCCCGCCTTGTTCCTGAAAATCAGCTGGGATAGGCTCCAGCACCCCAAACGACCCTAGTGAAGATAAAGCGATTCAGAAAATAAATGCATCAATGAATAAATAAGTAGTCCGCATAATTATACATAAGCGTTGTTGTATGAACCACGATGGAATCAGCCCCGCCCCCTTTAAAAAAACAAATTACTCATTTTTAAAGCTTTACCACGAAGTCCACAAATAACAACACACAAACAGACAAATAAATAATTGATCAGTAATAATAAATAAGAAATAAGTCATCGGCTGGCCACCGAATCATGGTGTCCCCCGCCTTGTGCCTGAAAGTCAGCTGGGATAGGCTCCAGCACCCCCCGCGACCCTAGTGAAGATGAAGAGATTCAGAAAATAAATGCATCAGTGAATAAATAAGTAGTCAACATAATTATACATAATCCAAAAGGTTGTTGTGTGAACCACGATGTAATCAGCCCCGCCCCCTTTAAAAAAATACTATTTTTTAAAGCTTTACCACGAAGTCCACAAATAACAACACACAAACAGATAAATAAATAATTGATAAGCAATAAATAATAAGAAAAAAGTCATCGGCCGGCCACCGATTCATGGTGTCCCACGCCTTGTGCTCCAGCACCCCCCGCGACCAATGTTCCCTCTAAGATGCGCGCGTGCGCAATTGCGCACTACTCTCGTCTTCTCTGCGCACAGCAAATCATATGGAGCGCACAAAATAAAATCCCTTTTTTTTAGCTGTGAGGCCGACGCGCGAACCACTCATTCACCGGGCCGCCCATTCATAGATATTAATCATTACATTTTATTATTACTAAATCATTTATGTGTAGTAGACATTCACCTGCTTATGGCAGGTGTGATACTGGTGTGTGCCCATAGCGAGCAATGATGATGTTGCTCACACTAGTACTCAGTGTGCTCAGGGAGGTTGTCTTTCTGCCCAGACAAACAAAAAATTAGAGGGAACATTGCCCGCGACCCTAGTGAAGATAAAGCAATTCAGAAAATGAATGCATCAATGAATAGATAACTAGTCAACATAATCCAAAGCGTTGTTGTGTCAACCACGATGGAATCAGTCCACCCCTTTTTTTCTTTGTTTTAACAAATTACACATTTCTCTTCACGTTCTTTGATTATTAAAAAAAAAGTGACGGAATAAAGCTATCCAGGGCCACATCCGTTACCTGTGTTAGTTTCTCCCCTCCCCAGCTATAATTGAATCAAAAGAGCACGCCAAGGGATGAGGTGTGGAGAGAGACGGTGGGACTCGGATGTGATGGGGGGGAGGTAAGGAGGGAGGTAGGGGGGAGGGAGAGAGGGAGGGAGGGACGTACGCATGACATCATTCCCTCAGTCAGTGCTTGGACTCGCTTGTGGTTCCTTCTTCCGAGTGCGCACGGCGGCTGGTGCTGAGGGAGCGACTCCTCCTTCCGAACGCAGAAGCGCGTCCAGATTTTTCAGCGTATATACAGCTAAATATACTTATTTATTCATCCCGATAGAGGAACTGGTGATCCGACTGGACCTGCCGCTGGGACGCACTTTTAAAACACAAAGACAGAGCGATCGAGAGGAAAAAAACTCGGGGATTACTGCTTGTTTAAAACATGAAGATGTGACGGCTCATGCGCTAGAAGCAGAAAAAGAACTCCGAGGCTTGTCAAGGTAAGCAGGCTAAATCTTTATTTATTTATTTATTTTTAAACAAAGGTGCGGGATTAACAAAAGAACTACTAGGCATGTGCGCAATATTCGAAACGTGTGTTAATATGTTTAAAAAATAGAAGAAATATCAAATATTCAAGGGAGTAGAACGTGATTCAAATCATTTGATGAGCCACTTGTGATTTCCTGCTAATTTATTACACGTGTGTGCCGAACACCGCGATGTTTCAGTTGTTGGCTTGATTTAATTAGGGGAGGAAACAAAAAAAAAAGCACTTTGAGTGTAATATATACAAAAATATATCTATTTTTTAATTGGTAAATGAGCAAAACAGAGTGCGTATTACTCGTTAGAGACGATGCAGTATTAAATCGGAGGTTTCTTTTATTATTTATTTGTTATGTATTTTTATTTTTTTTGCAGAGGCGTGTTTAAAATGTGAATTACATACCAAACAAATCTAATTGAGCAATATGTAAAGTTGGATCATGATTCTTTTTAATAATCAGCACTCATCCCACTTGCCTCGTTTCCATAATATTCTTTCCTTGCATACTTAAATTATTTCCCTCACCGTGACTGTTGAGCCTCAGGTGTATATACGGTGGACTTTAGATACTCTACATGCAAAACCTTGATTTTCTTTCTGCTCACTAAATATCAAACAAGTGCGAAACAAACATTGGGTTCATTTACTGGATATATTTCAAAGGAGCATTTATGTGGTGCTGCACACCACTTTCATCATTATTTGAGACTTGAGACACTTTGGCGATTATATTCTATATTTGCATGAGATGGAAAAAAGTCCACTCTTTTTTTTGCTCTCATTTCCCCCCTGTAATTGTCTTTCTCAAATTTTAAACATTGTACATTGCATTGCACAGTGGCATTTACTCAAAAAGAATCACACACAACAATTTGAAGGGATGCCCCTCCTTATTCATTGTCGACTGGTACTCAAATGAGTTCCTGTAAAGCTGTTAAAATGCAAAGAATAATACCTTTTCAACACCCCGATTGTTAAAAATGCTTTTTTTAAATTCATTTTTGTCTTCCATCTGGAGTTGCAGCAACTCATTTAAGCTTTTTACTGTGCATAGGAATGGCCCTAAGGCTTGCAGTGCAGTGTAATATAATCAAATTTATGATGTTGCTGTGTGTTCCAATTTTAGTTTAGGCTTTGTCTCATGTAAAATTCTTAATTTCCCCTCAAACCAACAAACCCAGCACACAACCTTCATTGCTATGGTGCCCAGGAGGGGGCATCCAAGCAAGACATGTAACATTCACCAGTGGATTAGTATGCTCACTCACAGGCTGCCTGCACCCAACCTTCCTGGAAATAGTCCAGCCATTTGAAATATATTCTATATTCTGACTCATGCCATCTCAGATTTTATTCTGGCAACTAATCATACGTTGCTGCAGGTTTTTTTATTTTTTTTATTTTCATATTTCACTTTGAATTACACCAAAAAGTTTGGCCTCTTGCAGCGACGTCTTTAAATTATGGACAAGAGATGACATCATGTATTGCGATGGTGCTCACACACCATGAGATTTTTTTCTTAGTACCTATTGTACCATACATGGAGTACCCCTAGAATTGTTTTGCTATTAATTGTAGTACTTTGGAGTTTTAAATCGCATCTCATCTCATTATCTGAACCGGTTTATCCTCACTAGGGTTGTGGGAGGTTGGTATAGGGCAGGGGTGTCAAACCGGTCCTCAAAGGGCCGCAGAGGGTGCAGGTTTTCATTCCAACTTAACAAGAGGATACCTTTTGCAAGTGTAGTCAGTTAATTAAAGTCAGGTGTTACTTATTTTAGAAGACACCTGATTGGTTAAAATGTCGGCACTGGATCGGTGGAACAAAGACCAGGACCCACTGTGGCCCTCGGCGGAATCGGTTTGAGACCCCTGGTATAGGGTAAGGGTTACCTATCCCAGCTGACTTTGGGCCAGAGGTGGTGAACACCCTGAATTGGTGGCTAGCCAATCGCAGGGGACAATAAGACAAACAACCATTCACACTCACACTCATTCCTAGGGCCAATTTAGAGTGTCCAATCAGACAATCATGCTTGTGTTTGGAATGTGGGAGGAAACCGGAGTACCTGTGGAAAACCCACACAGTCCTGGGGGAACACCACTCACCCGCTGGCCCATCCGGAGTTTTAAATTTGAATTGTAATTCTTATGACCATTCACCTAGTGATGTGTCTACTTAAGTCACTATTAAAATGTGGTATCACACAATAATCACTTTGACAGGAGGGAGTCCATCATTCTCTTAGCAGAGAAGCATGTGGACGGGCACCCATTAGAGTCCTTGCCAAATTAATGGTCTGGATACATTTTATGAAGCGTCTACTCTCCTGGTGGTATGTTGGATCATTTCTCTGAGATCTGAAGGTAGTTTTGAATTTAAAAAATATATATTTTCTTTCAAATTTTAGTTTGAGGCTTTTTCATACCAACACATTGTGTCTTCCAAGCTGGATTAAACCAAGCATGTTTTCCTGCTTGCACAATTCTTGACCTGCCATCAATCAAGTAGCCACTCTCTATGTATGAGATGGGTGATTGGAGGGCATGCTCAAGCATCCGTTGTTTTCTCTTGCTGTAATGCACCTCAATCATGCTCACCTGTCACAAGATGGACAGCCAAGATTGTTTCTGAACCGTGTTGGAGGCCACCTACTACTGTTAAAAATGTCACGCAGACGTCCAGGCTCTCTAAAGCTCATACACATTTATTGCATTTACAAGATGAACTATATGTCAAGTTGGCAGAGTTATTATAGTGTTCCGTTTTTGTGGTCATCTAATTTTTGGAAAACGCTGTGATGATGATGCCAATGTCAAATGTTGAATACAAAAAAGGAAGAAGCGAAGACTTGTCTATTATCTCAGAGCATTGACCATATTTACTGTGTACTAGGAGAGATTTCCAAGCTTGTTAGTTGTCATAAGAAAACACAGGAAGGAACTCTAAGGGTGTATCACTCTGGATTCATTATGAAATGAACAATCATGTTTTCTGAACTCAGACAAACCTTGTCAGGAAGCATATGGTCCTGGCATCCATTATTAAATGTTTTTTTGACATTTAAAACTAAAGAAATTGTTCCTGTACTTTTAAGATTGCCGTTCCCAATTGCTCAGACTAGACTTCTTCAGAGAAAGTCTTTGACAAACAGAATGAGGTCACAACATTCACTTTTTACATTTTCCATGAACACACTCTGGTTTGGACTGGTATGGTTTGAGATCACTGTAAAACTTGACACTTTAATGCATTTAATGTGTGCACACTTGCTTAACATGCTTAGCTGTCAAGAATAGGGAGCATACAAAAAAATATTAGCTGGAAAGTATCATAATATTTATATATGCAATGTATACATATATCCACTCACCAGCCACTTTATTCTGCATACCTGTCCACATGGTAGTAGCGCTATATATTTAGTATGTCGACCTGGTCAAGACGCTCTGCTGCTCTTCAAACCAAGCATCGTAATGGGTAAGATAGATATTTGAGTCCCTTTGTATATGGAATGGTTGGTAGATGGGCTGGTATGAGTATTTCAACCTCTAATAAACTGTGATTCTCACACTGAAACTAAGGTTTACAGAGAACCGTGTAATAAAAAATAGACGTCCAGTGAGCGGCAGTTCTGTGGGTGTAAATGGCTTATTGATGCCAGAGGTTAGAGGAAAATAGTCACGCTGGTTTGAGATAGAAAGGCAAAAGAAACTCAAATAACCACTTAATACAACCGAGGTACACAGAAGACCATTTCTATTCACACAATACATCAAATGGGCTACTGCAAAAGAGGATCACAATCGGTGCCACTCCTGATTAGAGTTTTTGCATTATCAAGCCGTTGGACCGGTGTGCCACATAACAAATGTATTCTACATTCACAAAAGAAAGTAAGAAACACCCTCCAATGTATCATTGTCGTTGCCTAGATGACATGAACTTCTAAAAGCCGCCTTCTATGACAAAAACGAGCAGTGACAGCTGCTCCTTAAGTAGTAGATTGATCTTGGACACTTCAAATGTGTGCAGCAATTATATGCTCCAATTCGGTGGCTCCTGGTGGGTCTGACCTGTCTCAGCTGCCCTCCACCCCACCTGGTGCTGAGCGCCCCCATTACAAAACATCCAGATGCGCTATATTAATGTGTATCCTTCAGAAATTCAGTCAGCCAGTTATGGTTCAAATAACAAACCAATTATTTAGACTTTTTCGTCGGGGAGTGCAAATTTAAACGTCCTCGGTGGAGAGTTCTGGTGCGAGTCATTTGCCTGTGCAACCACCAACAAGCCCCTAGGGTTATAAGTCTTGAAGGTCATCGTAGCACTTCACATTCCCCCACCTTTCCTCTTCTTTATCCATGTCTCCACCAGTGTTTTGGTGAATGTGCCCATCCAGGTTGGCAAGGATAATGTATCCATCAACAGCAGTAAAGACAAAACACTGTATTGTCCTGTTTATCTTGCTTCATAGTCAAAGACATCACAGACGATGAATGATTCATACATTTGGAGAAGCATTTATGTTTAATTGAATTTGGAATATAAGTCGCCAGGCATGGAGCAGATTCCAGTTGTGGGTATGTTTTTGAGAGTGAGGGTGAGAAGGAGGAGGTCTTATGCAATATCAAGGCAAAATTAAGATAGAGAGAGGCAAGCATTGTCGGTGTCCTTGTACATTCCTTCTGCAGGGCCTAATAAAACCCTCACAGGCTAGCATTGATCTCTCCCAGAACAATCCATTTAGACTGAGTGTGCCTGGCCATGTGGGGCCTCTTCAATTATTAATGGCAGAATGCTGTGCAAGCTTCCGTTGAGATGCAACAATGTGCTCCAATAAACCTGTGAATAAGGATTTGCAGGAAACTAGTGGAAACAATGAAATCTATTGTCAAATATGCAGGGCACAATACTTTCTTTAAAAGTGACCACAATTCCACGAGTTACTTATGGCATAAGTAAAGTGTACCTGATTAGGTTGGTATCAGATTCATGGCATCCAAAAACCCATAAGATAGCATTTTCCTCATAAATCTAATTAATTCAACAACACAATGCTGGAATACAAAAAAATACTGTGAGAAAGACATTTAAAAAAGAGACACAAAAACAAAAAGAAGAAGAGAAAAATACTGACTATAGGGGGGACAAGACAATTGGAAGACAAAGTGATGATAAAGAAATGATGCTTCTTTCTGTATAGCCTGGAGCATGCAGTTTGAGAGGTCGTAGGAGGAAAAAATACTGAAGCTTTGAACGTGTAGTAAATGAATGAAACAATAAATGGTACATGGGCAAGGACTAGACTAAACTAAAGAAAAAAGGCATGAAAAGGAGGGTGAAATTACATAGATAAGATCGAGAATAATTGATGACTGGAAAGTCCTTGGTTTTCTGCTTACACCTTAATGTTTGCTCCTAGGCCTGTGTGTGGAAAGACTTTGTGGCTTTTTTGCCCTCCATGGGGAAAGGGGACCCATAATTTATTTGTCAAGTTTTTCTTTTGCACTTAGTATCTTTGAAATGCATTCTCTCATCATTTCACTTCAGACATGTTTGAATTGAGTCGTTTCAAGAATTGTGTGCCTCACTCTTTTTCGGTCCACATAAGATCCTGCTGTGTCCTGGCTGGAGTGTTTATATTGGACCTCTTACTTCTGAGATACAGTTGCACAGGTAGAACAGGGTGGCCCAATTTAGAAAGAGTAGTCTGGCATCTAAATTCCCTGTGCGTCTTACGGCTTCTTGAAATATGGGATAACAAGCCAGTGTTTATTGTAGGAAAAAAGTAAAATCCTTTATTCAAGGCCAAAGTCCTTTAAGGAAAAGGTGAGCTGTTCATTTTTGTAAAAGTCTAGAGGGGCCGTATATAACAGCTGTGGGAATCTAATCAGATGGGCTAAATGGTGTAGTAACATAGCTATTTTCTATCGATGGCGTAGGAGCAGATTTCAGTTTAATTAGTAGAGCCTTATTTCCTCTCACTTGTTGTTCTCAGCCACCCCAAATATTCATTGTTTGTCCGCAGCCATTGATTATTGGTTTCTAGTAATTGTTTTGCCTTCGCTTGATTAACAAACCTGTGTTTTCGCCGGAGGTTAACTCAATAACCATTTTTAATGGCCGGGGCAGGCCAAAACCTCTGCTGCTGATAGATGTGTTTACATCCATTGCAATATCTATTCAAATACAATGTAGGATAGTAGTGAAGGGAGAGATGGAAAACCCTTTCCAATTTTGATATGGACTGGAGATATTGATGTACTGCGCACAATTTTGTTTTGATTGAAAAAAACAAAGGTTTCCCAAGTGTACAGGAATAGAGAACTATACTGTAGATGGGGAGGAGATGGTGCAATGTACGCTTCTGCCTGTTTTGCCATTCTCTTATTTTGGACTTTATTCCAATGCTGAAATATTATGACATAAAGGGGAACCACGTGTTACCCTCTGCTTTGATAAATTCACTTTTTTTTAACCTACAAAGTGTTCTGTAGATGCATTTCAAATTTAGCACTGCCTTCCTTCACGGCTTTTTAGCCATTTTTAATGTAGTCATCGGGCTGACTCCATGTCACTTATTATTAAGGGACCACTTGTCTTGATGTGACCGAGTGTGTGTATACATTATTGTTGTTACTCAATCCTAAAGGCCTACTATTACCTTAGGTGTATTTTACTAAAATCGATAAATGGGACTTCACTGAGCCACAACCCGACTCCTTTATTCATTAATTCATTTTCTGAACCACTTATCCTTGCAACGGTCTTGGGGGGTGCTGGAGCATATCCCAGCTGACTTTGGGCACGAGGCGGAGGACACACTGAATTGGTGGTCGACGAATCGCAGGGAACGAGGAGACGGTAAACCATTCATTCTCGTACTCTTACCTAGGGGCAATTTGGAGTGTCCAACCAACATGGATGTTTTTGGAATGTGGGGGGAACTGGGGTACCCAGAGAAAACCCACACAAACCCAAGGAGAAGATGCAAACTCCAGACAGGACGACCGAGCTAAGTTCAAACCCAGGACCCCCAGAACTGTGAGAACTTGTAGGAAAGTGCCTTAACACAAACACTGCCGGTATAAACCTATATGTATTTTTCAATCCAACCAAGCGGCAGTGGAAAAGACTAGTTCAGTGTAAATAGAAGGAAGAAGACCATCTGTTAAATAGAAATATTCTGTTGTTGATCAAAATAGGTTTCTATATTACTGACCAAGTGACAAATGATGTGTTGCCAATCAAGAGTTGTCAACATTGACATAGGAAACAGGTCTTTAGCTGTTCTTGTTGTCTCCATCAAAGTGCACCTGTAAAATACTTGATTAGTTTTTCAATCACTTTGTTTGCTTGTAAAGTTGAGAGGCGTAAATGTAAGATATTTATCATTCAGTAGGCGTAGGGATTCTGATATTAATTGAGCTCATGTCCGTGTCCGATGCTCTCTCTCTATTTCTCTCTCTCTCTTCTTCTCTGACACACATGCCGCATTATGGTGATTCTGCCCCAGTTTGAACTTATATTGTAAACCACTTTTAATTTTGTATTCAACTTATCGCATGTTAAAGACATTTAGTCTCGACTTCTGTTTTCCACTGAGTCATTCGCCACCTGCTGGGTCCTTACCTTCCATTACATTATCGGGTTCAACAATGCAGAGGCAAACAGTTACCGAAATTATTTTGTATTAATCGTTATGGATTTCTATGGGTCTTGATAAATTATCATACGTATACCCTTTGACTAAATTCTGTAATTTAATCAATATGTAAAAACCCGTGATAGTGGGACTTTTAGTGATTCAGGGACGCCACATTGACAAACACCAATGTTTCTGTTTTACATCGAAAGTTTACCTTTTATTCATCTATGACTTTTCTGTTGTGAATCTAATCTAATATGAAGTCAACATTTACAAAAACTGCCCAGGATTATTTTTAAAGCATTTTAGTTTTATTTTACAAGAATAATTTATAATTTGTTTTCTTGATGGAAACTCAGGAATCACTGTTTTCTTTCCCAAGATATTCAATAGTTTTAGTGGACAAATGTATAATACGCATTTTGTAGGAAATTGCTCCAACACCAACAGTGCCGATATAAACCTATATTTAGTATTTTCCCACCTGGCCTAGCGGTCGTAGAAAAGAGTAGTTCAGTCCAAATAGAAGGAAGCATACCACCTGGTAAATAGACTCTTCCTTTCTGTCCTTTCATTAATTAAAGACCATGACAAAACAATTGAGGTGTAATCTATGTCCGTGCTTGTTTATTTATTTTTGCAAATTCACTCTCAGCGAGCTTGCTTTTTCTGCTTAAACCAGCTATCGTGGCAGGAGAAGAATGCTGAGAGGGAAAAGGCTATTTAATTTATTTGCGCTGTCACTTTGCTTGGGTGAAGAGTCAGTGACAAATGCGAGCCAGTTGTTTATGATGCCTGGCTAAGTGCTGGCAGGGCCGCTTTCCTCCGAGGTAGTTGGCTCTTTGTTTAATTCAGATTGTTGGTGTCTGCAATGTATGTGGTCTACAGTGTGGCAGGCTAGCTAATGAGAGGTGAACTTATCTGCTTCTTATTCCTCCATCAGTCGTTTGTCCTTTCTCACGCTTGTTACTTACTGTGTTTTTCTCTCTTTGCTAGCCTCTTTTTCTTCTTGCCTCTTTTTCTTCTTACTAACTCCAAACGTTTGCATAAAATGTGGTGATGGAAGCCACTAAGGAAGTCATAAATATTTGAAAATCTGAAATTAAAACTCTAAAACATGTATAATTTTGCATTATAATACACAAAGAAAGTGCCAATGTTTTTTTTCAATATTGTTTTTATACCTATACTTATTGGTTATGATTTTATAATGGTTTTTGAGGGAGTCTGTAGTTGTTTTTTCCCCTCACAAATACAATGGTATCCATATTAGACAGAAATATTTTCCACATCAATATAATATCAGTGACCACACCATCAACAGTTTCCTTTCTTTGATAAACGACATAAATGTGTTTTGGATGAGGACTATTCAGGACAGTAGACTCCCTTGCTGTATATGGTAAATGTTGAGTAACACATTAAGTATCTACACAACCATGCCCAAAAGCTCTTTACATTAGCACCCATTCACCTACTACATATTCACATGCCATTGGAGCCATGCAAGATGCCATGAACCCACTGGGGGCAGACTAAAGGGGCACTTCGTTGGTGGGGGTCGTAGCCTGGAAACTGTTGACCCTTCGGGACAACTCAATCTCCCAACTGTACCACGGCTGCCCGTGCCAAAATGATAACCAATCTATCATTCAATATTCATTCATTCATTGTCCATACACCTTATCCTCACAAGGCTAGACATGTTTCTCTGGTACTCTATGTATTGACTTATTGACCTTCATTTTTCTCTTAAAGGACTTGAGAATTAACTCCAATCTTGCTTTCTTTCATTCATCTTTCATTTTGTCTTCTCTTCCACATTTACTACCCTGAAACTTCAAAGTCGCAGAGAAAATTGATAAAAGTTTTTGACCCACTAGGCTCCATTTTGTCTGAATGGAAAAGGGGAACACTCTCCTCCATCATTTCTTGTTCAATAAATCAGTCAGGTCTCTGACGAACCCCAAATAGGCTGCCGATTTTTCAAAGCTGCTCTGTTCATCACTTTGATTCCTTTATGTCGACACACATACTCACCATTACAATCTTTATTCAATAAGTGTCAGAGTGAGCAAGAGGAAATAGGTCACTACATTCTGTTTTCAGTGTTTGTAAAGAACATGAGTAATCGGTAGACATCAGTTAGGCTAAACACACGGGAGAACAGACAGGAGACGGACAAGGTGAGCAGAAATGTCAACCCCTCTGCCACTGACTCCACTCCATATAAGGTTGTCTTCTCTTTCTAAGTGACATGAGAGAACAAAAACTGTCTGCCCATCTCAGTTTCATGTCAATTAAGTTCATTTTTACTCCTTGCCCTTTGGCCATAATTCCCCAGTATTCCTTTATTGATTCATATGGAGCTCTGTCATAAATTCAGTATATTTCTTTCATTCATTCCTTTTCAGCACCGCTTATCCTGTTCAGGGTTGTGGGGTGCATGAGTTTATTCCAGCTGATTTGGGGCGAAAGGTTTAGGGTCTACAACCTAGACTCATCGCCAGCTAGTTGTAGGGCAAACATAGGGACAGACAACCATTCACACACAATCACACCACCACCGAGGGGGTATCGATCCCACACTGCCCGCACACAAGTCAGGTGAAAAAACAGTGCACCATCAGATGGCATTCAGTGTATTTAAAACGTAACATATTTAATTCACTGCGATCAATCACACTTAACAAATAATTGCTTTACACTAATTATATATTTGTACAAAAAGTATATATTTTTTTACATTTGTTACTTGACTGATTAAGTATACTTCTCAAAGAGAATAAGAAGTTTTAAGGGGTCTTCTGAAGAGTCAATGATAGTTTGCTGTATTGTTTCTCCAGTTTATTTGTGATTTACACAGTTGCATCTCTTTGATAAAGGACTTCCACGACTGAAGCCATAAACTTGTTGGCTGATTCAGTCTTCCTAAATTTGTTGTGTCCAGTATGATGATTTACTGCATGTCCTTCCTAACTCATTCTTCCAACTTTTCTGGGCTCGCCTCCAGCAAGGACTTTGTAGCTGTCTAAAAGTTGCCAACATGGACAACTGCTGCTCTCAAAGTTCTTGTTCATCACACTAAGATACAGATTTTTTTTTTCAAAATTGCAGATATGTTATTTGTGAAAAAAGCTCAAACTGCTCATTAATACCCAAATTATTATTATAATTACACTGATTGTTAATCCCCCAACCTTTGGGTTGGGAGATGACCACAATGGGTCGATCTATCAGTGCGGCATGGCTAAACTGGTTGAGTCGTCCCCCAATCCTAAGGTTGCATGTTAAACCCTTTGCCCATATGATAATATGCAACTGCCCTTATCAAACACTAACCCTTATGTAAAAAGGTTTAAATAAGGTAATAATAATAACAACAATAATGCTAATGATAATACTATTATTAAAAGTGTAACATTACTGTACTAATAACCATACAAATAAAATCCCATGTTATTCAACTTATTTATCATGTGCCCAATCACTCAATATCTGAATTATGCGTAATCACATCAAACATATTCATTAATTCATTTTCTGAACTGCTTATCCTCACAAGGGTTATGCTGGAGCTTATCCTAGCTGATTTCGGACTCTAAGCATAGGACCCCCTTAATTGGTAGCAAGGCAATCGCAGGGCATGAGAAGACGGACAACCATACACACTCACACTCATACCTAGGGGCAATTTAGAGTGTTCAACCAGCCTATCATGCATGATTTTGGAATGTGGAAGGAAACCGGAATACCCAGAGAAAACCCACATTACAATTGCTTTCCTTAAACCATTTAAACTAATTCATCAGATTTTTACAGTTCAGTCATTCGTTAACAGTTTATACTGTGCTCTTTCATCAGGTTAAGAGTCTCTTACACTTAGACAGCAAATTGTCAAACATTCTTTTGAACAAATGTTACAAGCCTTGAGGTGCAATTCTCACCTGAGAGTAATATTTATGCACTGTCACTGCACAGTTGGAGCTTAGGAAATGTTTTGCATAAAATATGCAATGTCCTCTGACACACGGAATGTCAAGTGCCTTTATTAGAATCTTTTAAGTACTACTGTGAATTGGTCAACTAAATTCCCACACATATGGAATTAGACTATAAAATTTAACAAGAGATGATGAGTGCAAGAGTTAATAAATTTGCCACCCTGCTTTCTAAGAAATTGTTTCCATGTACTGTTTACTATGCTCTTTTAACCGGTGGTGCCTGCTCTAATACTCTAGGCTTTCTTTGTGTATTAGTTACTTGGTGTGTTTTACAATTAAACACCTGAAGACCTAACAATTTCCACCCTAGCAAAAAGTGCTTATAATTTACTGCCATGTTTCCCAACCTTTTTCAACATGCGGCACACTGTAATATTACAATTTTCACTCCAAAAATTGTAATTTGAGACTTCTTGGCAGGTATTTCCCTGCGGCAATCCTGACCATCACTCATGGCACATCAGTGTGCCATGGGACATTGATTGGGAAACATTGACTTACTGATCTCAGATCATAGATGCCATCATTCACACTATGCTATGTCCATTTGAAGTCTGTTACTTGAATGTAGCGACACATGTTACAAATGCAGTATAGTAATAAAGGTGATTTTGAATAAAGATGATATCATAGCAAAAAGGTTCCATCAGATCTCAATGGATCACTTTGCCTCTTTTGGTACATCCATTTTTAAAATATGTGCCACACTTGTTAAATTGCCTGAGTTAAAAAAAATCTTGATCTTTATGGTTTATTAAAATAGCCAATTTTATTTTAAAATTAGAGATTAAATTGAAGTGACCTCTACGGTGTTAATTAAGTCTTTGGACTAAATGTTAACCTAAGAGTGGGCTAGAAAAAAAAACAGGCTATTATGTATGCTTTTCAAGGCCATCCAAACCGATCTCTGATCTGTAGAAATTTGGTACACCTGTCATATCTGGAAGCCATTTTTCCAAAGATGACGTATGCTTGTCCTACCTTGGACACAGAGGCAATTGTGACTTGCCCTTCAGATTACTGGGCGTAACATTAATCTTTAAATGACTGTTGCCTCTTCTATAAGGCCTACAATCCATTAGCGGCTTCATCTTGAGATGGAGAAAGACTGCCAAAGAGTATAAAGTACGCAGGAAGCAGGAAGTCCTAGCTTTCAGTATAGGTGTGGTGCCAGAAAAGATGATGTCAATGACAAAGGAGAGAGAGAGAGAGATTCAGCTAGATGTTGAAGCAACAGAGAACATTGATGACAGTTTTCAAGCAACACATTTATTCTATCAAAATAACTTTGGCTAAAACCAAAATTGACAGTTTGTCGTGTTCACCTTTACTTGTATTTTTTCTTTAATCTTGTATTAAATATGTCTCCCTGTTCAAACCATATCACTTTACATTAGTGTACACACACACTTACAGCAGCGAGAGTCTGTATTTACCGATCTCTTGTTTTTTAAACCTCCTCTTTGCCCTCCATTGCTTTTTGCCCAATGTGTCCCCTCATCCTTTGGCACAATTTCCATTCTTCCTACTTTTACTGTCCTCTTTGCTCTCTCCTTCCACCTCATCCCCCCTGATCCCTCCCATATGCTCATCTCTTCCTTCCTCCCTCCCTTCCATCGTCTCGCTTAAGCCCTACTCGCACCCTCCTAACCACTCGTTTCCCTCCTTCTGCTCCTTCTGAGGTGAGCTATAGTGACTCTGACATCATTACCCTTGTTGTGACAGGTTTCATTTGTACCCTGTGGACCTATACATCAGCCTGAGTGATAGTTTGGGGCCCAGGGCCAGGGGTGCCCCGCCCAGACTGAAACAGAGTAACAGACATACCCACCCCCTGCAAAAAAAGACACTTCAGCTTGAGCATACCTCTAGATATTTTTCTGCTGCTCTTACTGTCGAACTCCATTTGATAGTTGTTTTACAAAAAAAACATGTACATAGGGCTGATATGACAGGTATTTTGTGAGAAGTGCTTACAACAAGGATGGAAGGGTGAAAATGATCAAATTTATTATTCATACGCACGAATGTCAGTACACACAGTCAAGTTTGTTGGGTTTATTCATATTTGTGCCTTAACGTGTCTTGCTTTTGTGATCATCTACTGATTTCGGCTATGGTAGTGTGCTCCTTATGTGACTACCAATCCGTTTCCTCTCTCATCACCCACCTGTTCCTGTTCCTTATTGTCTCATTGTGTTAAGTCTGTCATAGTATGAGCCACCCGCCCCCCACATAATAAAACAATTGTTTTAATTTTATTCTAGTCTTGGGCAGCCTGGTGGGTGAGTGGTTAGTGCGTTGGACTAGCAGTTCTGAGATTGAGGGTTCAATCTCAGGTGGATTCCTCTGGCTTGTGTGGGTTTTATTCCAGGTGCTGCAGTTTCCTCCCACATCCCAAAACATGCATGGAAGGCTGGTTGAACTTTCTAAATTGCCCCTAAGTGTGAGTGTGTGCATGGATTGTTGTCTGTCTCATTGTGCCCTGGGATTGGCTGGCCACCAATTGAGGGTGCCTCCCTGAGGCCCATAGTTGGCTGGAATAAGCTCCAGCACCCCCGATGGCCCTTATGAAGATAGGTGTTACAGAAAATAAATGAATTATAGTCTTATGTCTCAAACTTCAAATAGTAAACATTCACTCTGCTGCTATCATTCCATCATAAAAACAGTGCATTGATTTGTGGTCATATTCACATGTGGCAAGAGCTCACCACATCCATTGTGGTTTGGCAAAAAAAAGAGTGCTTTTAATGGCCTAATTCTATATCACTCAATCCACAAGGGAATTTAGCTACATTCTATTAATTCATCTGGATAGTTGAGTGATTGAAAAGGGCCATTAAGAAAGAATCAAAGGAGCTCCTGAACCTTGGGAAAGGTATTTAAGGAATAACTGACAAACAGAACATCCTAGCCAGTAGAAACACTAAAAGTCCCTTATTTGTTGTAAAATATATATATTGTATATCGTATTGTGTGCTGTACCCATGTTTTTGTAGATTGCTCGTTTTTTATATATTAGTAAAGGAGCTAGTAATAAAATCTTGAAAACATTTGTTAAAATTATTTTAATACTTTTGAATTACAACATGCATTCTGTCAATTTGACACCGGAACATAATTGTTTTTTTCTAAAAAAAATAACATAATAAAAGTGTTAAATAAATAAATAGTAAAAGAACTGTGGCTATTCATCCTTTTAAAACTTTTTGGGGACCAGTGGATATTATCAGATGAAGTCCTATTTAACTATAAAATCTAGTGAGTTTTTGATGAAGGATGATGATGTGGCTGGCACACTTTTCAGCACTAGTTGCAGATGTCTTACCAACAATGGTTGTTCCTCTATGAAGGCACCAGAAGTTCCCGCTTGACAATAAGTTGGCATCCAAAAATTATGGAAATAGTAAGTTGCAAGAAAATTAAAGTGCTGCATAAACTTTTGAGGTTTATATTTTACCACTACGTAACTATATCAATGCATTCCTCACTCTGATCAAAAGTCATGAGTCCTGATCAAATACCTTTATAAAACTAGTACAGAAATGTGTTACTTTTTCTTGAAAGGATAAGATTCTGAAATATCTGCTGGTTTGTAGAGAGGAAAAGTGGTTTTGACAGCAAACAGGGCACATTAATCATTGTACTTTTCTACTCTCGATTCGATGTAGTACAAGTTAAGACCTGATTGATGGCTAGTCTCCCATTCTCACATCCATTGCGACGGCAGAGCACATCGACAGGCCGCGAACCCCCCAGGGGGTCCCAAGCTTGCCTAACAGACCATGCAACCCTGGGTATTCAATGCACTGTCAAGTTCAGCAAAGTTGTTACATGGAGAAGCGAGGAGAAAGTAGAAACTAATATATGTATATACTCTGTTACTTTTACTTAGCTTACTTAGCTTTTTGAGAACAAAAATTACTTCAATTCGAAAGTTTACCATGTAATACTCTACTTTTTATTTGAGTGAATTTGTGTTGAAGAAATGCAACTACTACTCCACTATTTTGGGCTACGATTATTCCACATTGTGTGCAGGACAATGTGATCAGGATCACTTTCAAAACAATCACAAAATTTATTTTAGTCACTGACTTATTCAATAAGGTTGTTTATAGTACCCCAAAATAGGCAATGATGACAAGGATCTTGATCGCAATAATCTTTATCTAGATGAACTTTTATGTGTAAAAACTGGAAAGCAGTAGCATTGAGCTAAGGTCTTGGGGTATAATTAATGTTTACTTTTATTATTATGCTTCTTAATTAAATCAAATAAGGAAAATTAATTTTAATCATGAGCATGTGCAATGTAGTACATTTTCAAACAAAAAACAATTATTTGCATAAACGGTTTCCATTAACTTTGAAGAATGGAATACTTCAAAAAATGGGGAAGGACAAAATGAAAAGAAAATTACATTGTACAGCCAGGAGATCGGTGAGTGTTTAATACTGGATGCAGTGTCTGAAGCAAGAAAAAGAATGTATGCATGTTTACATGTAAGATAAACAAAGCTGAAAATGGAATGATATGCTGATTTCAAATAGCATCAACAAACAATACTGAGTACAGAAAGGCATAGAAAAATGTACGTGACTGAACAGTGTGAATTCCCTCAATGCCTCTCATTCCTCCACTTGTGTCTCAGTTACTCAGAGTTGTCATTCACCTAACCTTGTGACTGAGTGGAAGGTTTCATGGCGCCTGCCAGATCTTGGCACGACAACGCAAGGGAATAAACGTTTCATGATGTGACGTTTAGTAGATGGCTGATGAACAGATTTTTTTTTAATCTCTCCAAGGTAATGTTATGTGTGGTAGTCAAATACTTTCAAGTGTATAGAAAAAAAGATTTAGAAATAATAAATCATTCTAGTGAAGACAATGTAGAACAGATGATGGATTGTATGTTGAGCTGTCCAAACATTTTCTTTTAAAGGTAGGTAATAATACAAAGACAAAAAAATGATAAGTATTATATCTCAGTTTTATTATTAGGTTTCATGTTGTTTGTGAAATCAAGGCCATTTTTGAAAACATGAGCAAAGGGGAAACCAATTGTTTTAAAAAAATCTACATCCACACTTTCTCGACTGAGTAAATATCTATTTTTTAATGTTAGTATTTGCACTTAGTGTGTATTCATATGGGCCAGCCCACATCGTCTTAAGTGAAAATGAGATGTTATTAAAAACTGTACTCTACGTATCAGAATTCATCCAGATTAGCTAATACTTAAGTATAAATTCTTGCCCCCAGCATATGGTTCTTCATCCGACATTCAGCAGCATTGTGCAAAGTAGGTCTTGCTGATAGTTGATGGACGGATAGATAAATGTGTAGACTGAGTCCTACTGGCAAGTAAAAAAATACAGTAGATTTGTGACCTCTTTTATTTTTAAGGTTAATGGAAGATGACAGATATTTATATCAATGCAGACAGGCACAATTGATGCTGATGGTCTGGGTCGACATGTCCTAAGGGGCAAGGAATGACCAACTACAATGCCCAGTACATTGAGGAAATTTCCCCAGGATTTTCCAGCCCTAAACATAACTGAGTCTGTCTCCAATCTAGGTGAATAGTGTACTCCAAAGAGATCAGACATGCGGCTAGAATGTATAGAGACTATACCAAACACTTAAACCAAAATACAAGGAGAACACATTGCCCCTAGGATTCAACTGAACAACAAAAATTGTTTGAATTTGTCCTTCAAATCCAAGGGAAATTTCATTATTTTGTGTAGTGTTACCCCAACAGTCCAAAAACATTTCAAGTTAACTGAGGACTGGAAGTTTGAATTCTGGTGCAGATCAAGGCAAGAAATGATATGTGGTGGGTTTTCTTTAAAACATTTGAGATTAATTCAACCCCAATGTAATTGAGAGAGGTTAGACAATATATTAATCAGTGTTTGACAATGTATCACTATTATTTAATTTCTATGAAGCTGTTGTCTTCTGTTATCTTAATGACAATTGTTAGTACCTCGACCAATGAGATGAGCAAGATTTCCTATTGAAATATTCCCATGAGAGTATTCTATCAGTTTATTGCTCACACAGCTGGTTGAACATCCTCAATTGTGACTAGGTAATGAGTGTGAATGGTTGTTTATCTCATTGTGCCCTTTGATCGGCTGGTAACCTTTTCCGGGTTTTCACGGCCTATTGTCTCCCATAATTGGAGGGGATAGGTAAGGATTAGCGATACAGGAAATGAATAAATTGGCAACCCTATCAGACACACCTAAAATGTCTGAGACCTGACAGGCCATCACTATTTTATCCCATTTTTTAGCTTTATTACATACACGTAGCAAGTTTTCTATTCATGCAAATTTGTCAGGCATGTTAATAAGTCTGTTTTTTTCACCTATTCAAATTATTTGTAAATGCTCACATTGATTGCGCCGTCTCTTTTAAATGTCATTTGCGATTTATTGTTTTGTGTAGACCTGCGGCGTCAGTGGGGCCAACATGTTAATTTGATTTAAATAGGTTGTACAATAGGCTAGAAAAAAGGGTTAAGAGTAGGCATGATTAAGCCTCATCGACATCCACTCACCCACTCTATAAGAATGACACTAGAGTGTTACATCAGGTGTGCTGGGGAAAATACAGCTGAGTGTTCATATTGCTGTAATGTACATGTTTCTACAGTTGCTTAAAATGTAAATTTGCATTGTTTGCTATTGGCGCACACACTCTTCAAGGTCAGGCAAGTTTGGAAAATGTTTTGTCCCAAGGACATTTTTACACGAATCCATTGACAAATATGAAAATAACAACACACTTGGTGTATATGGATTGCATGAATCCTGTTTCTTTTGCTTTACATTTATTTATATTGGCGCTTTTTTTTAGCCTGCCTTACTGAGACAAATTGCAACGCGACCATGAAGACTACTCTGCTGATTAACTCTTTACGGATGGCTTTTCATCTGTTGGCATTTGATGTATGACGTCTTTGTAAGAGCTGTCGTCCAATGGAATCACAGTCCCTTTCATTGCTGGGACCCCCTCAAGATTGCCTGCTAGTTTTCCAGTGAGACCATCATTCAGAAAATATTGACTGCTGGACAGTGAGTGGCCGTGTGTGTACTTTGGGGAGTATGCTTTAGACAGGAATTGTGGAGGCTGTTGTGAATGTCTGCTTGTGTTCATACAAGGAAAATTCAGACTGAAGCGCTGAGAGGGGAAAGGTCACTTGGCTTGTAAACGCAAGAAAGGAAAATCCATTTTGCCCTGATACATTGCCCCCTGTGCTCCATGTTTACACATGTAGTGTCACTCATGAAAGATATCTACAAATTATGAGAGCAGAGGGCTGGACTGCCATACATTACCAGTACACATTTTACCGCTACTGCAACGATAGACGTGGCGCCAAGTATCTTCAAAAGTTGCACCACCATAATTTTGATCTAACCCTAACCCCCAACCTTCACAATGAAGTAAACATTTTTAAATTCTTTTGGCATAGTAAAAAATAGAGCTGTAATGATGTGGTTGTGACAGTATAGCTGGGGATGAGGTTCAGTTCCGAAGTCACACTTAAGAACATTTTGAATGTGAACCACTGTTTAAAGTCACTCTGATTAACCCTAACCAAAGTTTAAATGTTCTAGCTTGCCTTTGATGGGATTTTTGTTGTCACATCTTACAGCGTAAGCCATTATACAAATACAGCATCAGCATCAGAGGGATCCCTATGTTCAAAGGTATCAGTAAGAAAAAAAGTACAAAGAATGTTTAAATATACAATTGAACACTGGACACCGTCATCATCAATTGGACAAAAAATGCATTGTTACCAAGAACTTCACATCACACCAAATTTGATGTAACGATACAGGGTTGCGTCTAACATCAGTTGTTGTTGTTCCCTCAAATCATTTTACTCATTTACAATAGCTTATAGTAGCAGTTTAAACAAATATGTCAAAATGTATTGTTTTAAAGTGCATAGCCCTTCGTGAATAGTAAAAATAATACTTTAAATAATTAATTTTGGCCTATTATCTATCAGTAGAGATTATCTTTTTGTATGCAAACATTTTAAATGTGTGTTATATTCTTACTGTCGAAGCACAATCGTCTGCTTCCTTATAGATTATGTATCAATATATCACTAAGACAGAAAACCTATATTCCCATTGGCATTCTGTTTTAAATCTAGCAAAATGAGATCACACATCTGAGTCTCATTCTGCCTCTTGATTTTTTTTACGAGACCTCCATTTTTTTTCTGTGTTGAATGTCCACATTTGTCTCATGTTGATTGTGGCTGGAACAGTTTGGCTTGAGTATATTCTGAAAGAAACTAATATAATGATAAGATAATGGTGACAGTGATTCCCACCTATCCATTTTCAACATTACTTATCCTGGCTAGTACTGTGGGGTGCTGGAGCCTATCCCAAATGACTTGTCACCAATCAGTCGCAGGCCATATCTAGAGACAACCATTTGCACCCACATTCACACTGTCACTAAGCACGAGATCGATCCTGCTCTGCTTGCACTACAGCCAGACAAATGTAAGGCTACACATTCTTAATTTGCCTACGCATATTCCTAACTCTAAAAGTCAGAGACTCAAATGAAGGTATAACCCCCCCTAATTGTCAGGACCTGTAATAAATATTTTGGAAGGATTCTAGGCTTGGCATTTTTCCAATATCAATAAGGCCAATTAGCTATAATAAGAAATGGTTCTCAATGCTGAGGGAAGTTTCAGTTGTTGAATTAATGCCACAAACATCTGCTGTGAGTTTATTTAACATAAAGACAGCCTCATTAGCTCACACACATTAATTCCCGCCTGTGCTATGAGCTTTCTGCCTGAATGACAGTAATTATTACTTCACTCTTGACGTGGCGGCACCAACACTCTTGATGTCTTTGTTTAATATGAAGCAGGAGGCTTAATCCAGATGCCCACACAAAGATGTGGGCCATTATCAACGTTGATGGTATTAAGTTATGCCTAAATATGAATTTCTGAATTCATCAGGAGGCGACCCAGCGGTTGAGTGGTTAGCGTGTCGGCATCACAGTTCTAGGGTTCTGGGTTCGAATCCAGGTCAGTCCACCTGTGTGGAGTTTGCCTCTTCTCCCTAGGACTGCGCTTTGCTCCCACATTCCAAAAACATGCATAGTAGGCTGGATTAGACACTCTAAATTGCCCCTAGGTAGGAGTGTAAGAGTGAATTGTTGTCTGTCTCCTCAGTCTCTGCGATTGACTGGCCACTAATTCAGAGAGCCCCCCGCCTCGTGCCTGAAGTCAGCTGGGATAGGCTCCAGCAACCCCTGCTACCCTTTTGAGGATAAGAGGTTCACAGAATGAATGAATGCCTTTTTTCAGGCATCTTTACCCAGTGTTGTTTTTTTTCCAATGCATATAAGTTTAGAAAATACCGTAGTATTTTTGTCTGCTGTTGATTGGTTGATACAACTTGAAAAGGTAATAAATGTACTATAAGTTGGTCGATAGCCAAAGTTGCTATTTTTTAGGTACACAAACTACAATCATTAACAATTAACATATTGTTAATTCAATTCAATTTCCCCTAAATTGTTATGCTTGCTTTCATTAAAATTTGCACAAATGTTATACATTCTAGTTTAAAAACAAAAAGATTATAATAACTGCATACAACTTAACAGTGACTAGTAAAGAAAGCTAAAAAGGGCTATCAAGGTCATCTCAGGATTCAAGTTTGAGATGAAAACATGTGGCATCAATAGCCATGTTGCACCTTTTGCCTGTTCAATCTGTTCAACATTATCGGGTGCAGCTGATGGGATGTTGGAGAGACTCAAGGTCTTGCCCTTTTTGACCGTCATGCGTTGCTATAAGGTAACAGCCCCTGGGGTTGGTAATAATGGAGTAATCCTCTTATCTATTGCTGCTTCTCTCGCAGTCTTTTTTTTTCTTGCTTCAGTTTATCGTCTCATGCTGCTCTGGCGCACGGCACAATATTTTCCCAATGGAATTGTCTGCTCATTTTTTGATGCGGATTATACTGACAGGCTGCGATGTAAAAGGGAACTTACACCACCACTGTCAAAGTCAAACCACTGGCTATTGATGTTGAGCTACACTGATATGAAGAGTGAAACCCCTCTCAAATGATTAGGTGATTATGAGAAGTCTCTTATTGTTCATAGTGTAGAAACTCCATTAAAATTGGCTATTGCTACAATCAAAGATTAGAACTGAATGTAGTGTAATGTTGCAGTAAACCAATGTGAGATAAGAACATATACTGCCACATCCATTACAAGGGTTGGTTGTGCTGTGTGTCCGTGACAAGCAGTGCTACTCTAAGAGTGATAAAACACATGATATGATGGAGGAAAAACTCTCTTAATGCTTTTGGTTTCAGCTTCACTGGACACACGACACATCAAATGTCAGTACAGTCATACCTCTACTTACGAATGCCTCTCAGTACGCAATTTTTAGGTTACGAAACCTTTTGAGATGCAAATGAGTGCCTCAAGATACGAAAAAAGATCCACGTTACATAAACGTCAATAGATCTGCTATATCCATTATTTTATTTTGAAACATTCGCAGATGCACTGCTTCTTGCTTGACAATTTCCCTACACTCTACTGAGCTCTCATTGGCTGTCTCACAACAACCCTCCATGTTTCTTTGACCACCATTGCCTGCTTAAACTTATGCTTGCCTAATTTTAGCTTCCTGACACTAATGCACTTGCACTTGAACATGAATAGATTTTGCATGTTTATTCATTTTATTGGCTTTTTAAACAATTTTATGGTCATTCCATCTCATGTTGTGTGTCTTCACACTGTTCCTATAAAATTGGGACACTTGGAATTTTAAGGGTTTATGTAGTTGGTAGTTTTGTGGGGACCGTGGAACGAATTAGAGTTTTACATGGGTATAGTACTGCTGTACTTACAAAATTTTCTACTTACAAAAAAGTTCTGGAGCCAATTAATTTTTCTAAGTAGAGGTACGACCGTATTGACATGCTACTCAAGATTTTTTACTCTTTCAAACTGAGACAGATGTGGAAATATTCCAAGTTTTAATGGGTGCAATTATTTTCCCTTACCAAGCAAGTTGTTATATTTGTTTCATGGAAGAGCTGCCCTACTTCATATCCTCTATACTTCGTCTATATTTAAGTTGTTGGTACCATTTTGGTTTACCTGTCTACATGCATCATATCAAAGGAGGTCAGCTATCCCGCTTCTGTCACGCAACTCAATTTAATATATGCATGGGACTTCAAAAAGCTTTGCTTCAACAATATGATGTGAGTAAAAACAAGTCTAACCTAAAAAATAAAAAAAGGATAGTATAATCAAATTTTCTATTAAAAAAAAGGTGTTTGACTATAATTAGGAATATCATTGAGTAAACGCACCGAACCAATTAACAAAAATGAATTTATTTTTCTTCTGGATTATTACACTATCTGAGTTGAATTAAACTTCTCTTATTTATACATTTCCATCAGTGGAATTGTATACAAAGAAATTTAAAACCTCGTGTCTTTTACATGTGTAAACATTCATCAGTATAATGAGGCTGTCAGCATATACTTGAGACTCTGCAACAAGCTAATACTATTCATTTAACGTAAGACAAGGCAATATGTGCGTTTTTTTTAAAACAACAAAGAAATAAATGCATGCTACTTATATAATAATATACAGCATCCTATTCAATGAAAATAAGGAAAAGAATGAAATTTTCTTAAATATTTCTAGTTAAATTTACTCTTTCCTCACCTGAAAAATAATAACAGCTTTACTATCAATCTATCTAGTAGTTTTGAAACAATTTGACATCAAAAGTGTGAGTCCCTCACTGCTCTTCAAACACTTTCGGACCAGAATGTCACATCACGTTGGCACTATTACAAGGCCACACTTCATTACTATTCCAATAACGCATCCAGCCATCCATCCATCCATCCATTCACCCCGTTTGCCCCTTTTTCCCACGAGTGATTTTCCGTAATAGTGTAATATTTGCCTGTTAAGTAAATTTGGGTCTCTCAGGCTAAGCGGGAGGGGGGAGAGAAGAGGGTAGGCGTTGTGGATAAAGATGCAAGTCGAAAGCTTGCAGGATATCATATACATCTCTGGGCAGAGCCATTTTGGTGTTTGTGAGGAATGTTAGCCATATTTTTAATTTTAATTTTTTTACCGTATTTTCTTGACTATAAAGCGCACATAAAAGTCTTAAATTTTCTCCAAAATAGACAGGGCGCCTTATAATCCAGAGTGCTTTATATATGGACCAATACTAAAGATGTTATCACGATAAAATAAAATAAATCAGTCGATAGGGTACACCATCCTCTACAGCTCTCACAACTACGGCAAGCAGCCCCCGACTCTACTATTTTTCCCGTAGAAAAAGTACTGCGCAGTGACTGCTGGGATACATTCTTTTGTCAATACACCCAGTATGACGGCGAGCACACTAATTTGGTGCCGTCATTTTGGCTATATTTACAAAAGAAATCCTGCCGCTAGATGTTGGCGTCAACAGAGCTTTCAAAACTAGACTGCGAACTATATATATTACATATGGATGAATATCGAACCGCAATAGCACTGGTAACTACGGCAAGCAGCCCCAGACTCTATTTCCGGTGCGCAGTGACTGCTGGGATATATAGTTCTTTTGTGAATACACCCAGTATGACGGCAACACACTAATTTGGTGCTCACCGTCATTTTGGCTGTATTTACAAAAGAAATCCTGTCGCTAGATGTTTGTGTCAACAGAGCATTCAAAGCGAGACTGCGAACTATATATATATATATATATATATATATATATATATATATATATATATATATATATATATATATATATATATATATATATATATATATATATATAATATATTATATATATATATATATTATATATGGATGAATATCGAACCGCAACATGAGATTATGGCTATGTGAGGCGTATGTCAAGCGACCGGGTGGCTTTTTTCACGGCTCGCCGTCACTTTTGATTTGCGACCAAGTCACAAAAATGAAATGATGACATGAGTACATTGTAAAATGGCTAAATAAAGTACAACCGAACTCCGTTTTGCTTCTGTTGCCTTTTTAAAAACCTGTTTTTAGCGTGTGGGTGTAGCGTGCATGTTTAAGCTGGTGTATGTTTTGCCATGCCTGGCTGCGTCTATAAAAACGGTGTGTCCTTTGTGTGTTTAAAATACAGAAATAGCACTCGTTACTGACACTGCGGCTAAACATACGATGCGCTGTATAGTCGTGAAAATACGGTAATACTTAAATTTAGTAAGCTCCTTTTCTCAAATCGCATCAACAAATGAGCAGTTTCAAAGTGCGATATTCAGATTTCTTTCAATCTAGTTCAAACAAAAAGGAATCATTTACTTTATTTCCTTGAACGTGTTAGATCCTAGATCCTAAATTTGTAGAACATCAAGGAGTTATTGAATTCTCCTTCTGCTGTTGTTATAGCCTGCTTGGTGGGAGGTATATTGTCTGTACATGTCATTTCCCCTTGTTCTGCTAATGGGTGTCTGTATTATCCAACTGTGATGATGGGTTGTAACCACCCTGATGTGATGAGCATTTTTCAGAGAAAGGAAATGCCGGCTTCTTATCGTCTCAAGTGTGTGTGCGTGCGTGCACATACATGTGCAGGGGTGTGTGTAGCACGAATGTCTCCAGTAGGAGTGGAGTGGTTCACTTTATACTGCAATTAGAAAGAGTGTAAGAGTGAGTGTCTCATATCTAGTTTAAAAAAACAAAACAATCTCTATTTGTTGTCTCTATCTCTGATGGCTTGCTCGCAAAGTTACAGGGAGAGATGGCCACTGAAGCTAACTTGTGCTGCAGTATGCAGGCACATCCCAGATCATCTCTTGCAAGTAACCATGCATTGGCTGTGCCAGTAAATAATATACGTTTCTCACAAGCATCATTACCACCACAGGCGGATGAGAAGTCTCGAAACACACGACACTCTTCTGACTGAGAATGAAGATAGGGAAGAGCTTATGCTAATTGCTTAGATAATGTGAAATCCACAGTCAGTAAACGTGATAACGAGTGAATAGGTGTACACCGTATACTTCTCCAATAAGTCTGTCAGGAAATATGTTACAGTGGAGAGCCACGAACTAAGAGCAAACTAATCTAAACTACCATGCTTTTATGACAAATTAATTGTCATACTTACAGTACACCTGATTGTTAAAATGGTTTATAGCCCAACGCACCACTGAAATTGTAATTAATTCTTCTCTTCACTTTTAACTTTGGGTGACCTGGTGGCGGTAGTGGTTAGTGTGTCAGCCTCACAGCTCTGGGGTCCTGGGTTCAAGTCCAGGTCGGTCCACTTGTGTGGAATTTGCATGTTCTCCCGGGCCTGCGTGGGTTTTCTTCTGGGTACTACGGTTTCCTCTCATATTCAAAAAACATACATGGTAGGCTAATTGGACACTAAATGGCCCCTAGATATGGGTGTGAGTGTGCATGGTTGTCCGTCTCCTTGTGCCCAGTGAATGGCTGGCCACCAATTCAGGGTGTCCCCCGCCTCTTGCCCGGAGACAGCTGGGATTGGCTCCAGCACCCCCCGCGACGCTAATGTGGATAAGCGGTTCAGAAAATGAGATGGGACCTTTGCAATTATTGCTTAGTTAATGTTTTTGTTTTATTGCTTTTCATGTGAATTATGAATCCTGAATGTGTCTTGAGCACTTTATTGTTATAATGCAATTGTGTGGGCTTTATAGTGCAAAAAAAAGTAAACTACTACACTAGACTAAAGAGCAGATACTGAAAGTCAAAGCATTATTTTTTATTGATAAACACAATGTTTGTGAACATATTGGGTCTTTGTGCATCATAAAGAAGAATTTTCTGAACCATCAGTGTATCATTGATTGAACACTGTAGTCATACTCAGCAATACTGCCATTCATGAATCATATCCCAGAATAGCATCTAATGGAGGTAGACTACAGGGTATCGGGAGATGTATTTGTTGTCGCGGTAGAAGTCGGGTCAATTCAATTGACTCAGTTGTCAACTTCTATCAATAGCAAGCCATGAGTCAATACAACTGAATGGTTATTGACAATCACATCTATCTCATATATAGTCACATAGTTTTGAGATATTTTATGTTCACGAAAAAACTCCCGGTCCAGTAAAGTTCAGGCTCAAGAAACTTGACCCTTCCTTGATTTTACCACTTACAGACATTCCACTTTGTGGGTAGAGGGTATATTTTTCCTGGACAGTTCAGGAGTCCTGTTCAAGAATAGTGCCCCTGGGAGTTGGGGAAGCAAAGCTCAGGACGAGAAAGGATATTTTAACAACATTCGTTCAGGGCAGTGTGTGATCCCCATGTCTTTGCTGCAGCCATCAAGTTAAAGAAGGTGGGTGGTTGTGGTTTAAGTCGGGTCTCTGCTTGTGCTATGGATTTATCGTGCAATCGATAGACTTTCCATTGTGGTGATGGACTTTTGGCTTATTCCCTCATGGTTCGCCATGGCAAAACAATAAAATTGGCCATTGTAAAAAAAATGGACGATGTTAGGGACACCATCCATTTGTAATGTTTTTTTTCAGTTTTTTTTATTAGGAAGGTGAGAATGTTAAGAAAATAGGGGAAATATCTCGGATGCTTTGGCATTGAAAGTGTAATGAGCTGTACTATACGTAAAATATTTCACATTCGGAAGCGGGATATTGGCTTTTTCTACTTTGCGGTTGTGACAAATGTTTTTCCAGCAGTAAGATCATTTTTTCATATTTAAGGATAACCAGCCAGAGGGGCTCACAACAACCATTATATGCATGTTTAAATCATAATGAGACGAATGTTGAGGGACCCGGTTTCTAAACGTCAGTTGGCACAAAAAGAAAGCCTAATTCCCCGCGATCCCTCTTGGGTTTTTTGGCGAGCATAGATCTCTACAGGGAACATTGAGAGTGCCATCTCCCAACTGTCTATTCTGATTTTGCCGCCCAGCATGGTCGGATAAAGACCCCACCGGCACAGCCGCTAGTGTTTCAAGTCTTATTAATCTTCTGATTAGGTTAATCCAGCGATGCTTCAATAGGGGCAAACTCCCTCGCCCCCATGTCGAAACTCTTCTCGTCCAAAAGATGGCTATTGCGTTATCTCTTTCTCAATTCAAGGGTGTTAGGACCTGTCTGTGATTGTACTGGATCTCAAGTCCAGGTGTTTATCACATATTCCCACTTCATTCCGTTTGATCAGCCATTATAACAAAGTATTATGTTTATGAAATTGTTGTGAATTCACAAAATTTCATTGTTTTTTGTGGTAGTAGTAAATCACATAAGCGGGGCAAAAACATGTTGACTTTCTTTTCTTTTGATATTTAGTACATGTATGTAAACAGCATACCTATTCTCATTCTTTACCAGCAAATAATTCATTGTCAACATTTAACCCTAACCATCGTGATGTGTTTAAAATGTATGTCAACTCAATCTTCTAAATAACTAGAGAAGTGTTTTCAATTTGTAGCCTGTTTTTTTCTTCAAAGGCACAGAAGTTAATGAAAGTCAGAAGGAAAGCTTCACAAAAACAGTGGAAGCTACAATAGGAGACATTTCCTGATTTATCACCGCCATTGCAGCAATGAATGGAAGATGTTAATGAAGGTCAAATGACAAAACACTTCCCGTGAGTTCGTGGTGAGGTGGGGTCTATTAAATACTATCGCTGTTCCACACAGAAACACTTAACACACACACACCGATACTAGCAATTAACAAATTTAATTTTCCTTTCGAAGAATGATGCAGCATATCAAAACCAACAGGATTATAAATCCCACTGATATTCAAAGCGTAATTATTTATAATAAATAAAGTGTTAAATACAAAATTGGCTACGCGGATTGCACATAAACAACATAAATCACACATTCTTTTTCCCGCTTTAAAGATTTAGAGAGGCTAAAAGGCTGATTGGCTCAAAAACTTTAGAGAAAAGTGTTACCATATAAAACAGCAGTGACTAAGTGAATTTTCTTCAATCATTAATCGGGTTTAACGTTTGTCTGTGGGGGTGTATGTGGGTGTATGCGTGTCGGGGGGTGGGGTGGGGATGGAGCTTTGGGTTTTTACACGTCCGTGTATTGTTCAATTTGGCTGTTGACCAGAAGTAATACACATCTATATTTTTTTTTTCCAATATAGTCATTTTAATTGATTTGGAAAAAAAGACAAATATACGAATGACAGACAAAATAAGGCTTGATTTACAATTATGTTGTAGCAATTATTCATTTCTCGGTCTAAAATTAAATGATGACACTTATTTTCAATTCAAACATTGAGTGTTAAGGGGGTGCTAAATCTGTAACCTAGATCTTACTTCATATGGAAATTGACACACAGGAAAGATAAAATTATAAAATAAAGTGCGTTTGCGTATACGTAGAACAAAATCTGGGTCTGTTCACCATGCTCACATTCAAATGGGAATCTAATTGGTTCAACACCAAGACCCTTTCTCAACTCCATAGGGGACCCGGAAGCATCACTTTTCAGCTTCAACCCTTAAAACCACACTGCTTCAAGTTACACCGGCAACCCTCCTAAATGGCCTTAAATATTTAATTGGGGCAGGAGAATGGTTACATCTTGGGAGGATGGCATAGCTTTTAATTTATTGAAGAAGTCTACAGGAGAGAGTTATTTTAGAGGTGAAAACTGCAAGTATCTCTCTGTTCAGCCCAAGGGGCTTAGAGACATCTCACAGAACACATTTCAATGAAGTTCTTTTTTTGTGTTTACACAGGTAAAACAGTTGATCAGAGTGCAGAATTATTTTTTTATTCAAGGTGTGTAACATTTTAAGGACCTGAATATTGAATACTACACGGAAAGTTTTTTAAACGTGAATCGTTATACATGTTTTTTTTATTTCCTTCGTCTTCTCTCCGCTCATCGTCTTGAGGGATTGTATAGTGGTGCTGGAGCTTATCTCAGCTATTTATGGGCAGTAGTCGGTGGACACCTTAAACCACACTCAAACCTTGGGACAAAATTTTTATTCAATCCACCAATCATGCATGTTTTACAATGTGGACGAAAACCAGAGTACTTGGCGAAAACCCAGAAAGGCACAAGGGCAACATGCAAACTCCTCACAGCAGGCCTGGAACCCATGATTGAACCCTTGAGATCAGAGCTGTTGTTGTTGTTGTTGTTGCTCAGTGGCTGATGTCTAACCAGTCTTCCACTGTGCCAATTCTTTTTGCATCCTGCAAAAGTTAATATTTTCACTGCCCTGTCGCCCCTCAACCCAGTTCGTCTCGGGTGATTCCTCCGCTTGAAGAGACACTGCCATGAGAATGGTGGCAAGTTGCACCTTGCTCCTAAACTCTTGAACACCCAGTAAGCGCTCCAAGTGTGAGACAAATGTGTTGTCACTTTTAATTACGTGTGGCCCAAATTACATGACCAGGTGTGGCAGGTGTTCTGTGTACTCAAGCTGTTGCAATAAACACACATCCAATAATTTATTCTAATCACTATCAAAGCCACCATTTATCCGTAGTGGCAGGATGGTTGTTTGTGTGGGTGGAAGTCGGGTAAAGGGGGGAAATGAGTGGGGGCGTGAAGGCTGCGGGTGGTGGCATGCTATCATGCAGTTCATCCTTAATGAGTGTGGATTAGCACGGATGATCCGGGCTTTGCAAAACCCCTGGTCCAGGCATGTGTGTCTGTGAATGAGTTTGTATAACAAAACACATTTCAAAGTCAGTTGGAAATATTTTCCAGAATTGGCCACCAGAAAGTATTGTGTGAATTTTAAGGTAGAACTTTTTCTTTTCAAATTTAGGCACAGTGGCAATGTAAAATGCATAAAATGCTGTCTGTGTGTGTCCCTGGGTTGCATGTGCATCCATGTGTACTTCCCATCAATCATACAAGCCACAATACTACCACCTCCTCCTTCCTCACAATCACAAGATCTGATTATTATTTTTTTAGCAGTGATTTTATTGACCAGTTAAATTATTTCAAAATGACAGTTTTTAAACCCATGCTTGTTTTCAGACTATACATATATATATATTGTAATTTTTTTATGACCATTCTTTCATTGGACTTTCTCTTACTGACCCCCCGTGATCCAACAAACAGCAGTATTTACAGCACAGATGTTAGATGAAAATCACATAGCTATGCCATAAACATGTTTCCTGGGAAAATATTCATAATTAATCCACTGTGTCCAGACATTACAACCTCCCCCAACACACACACACACACACACACACATTGTCAAATGCCCCACCCCTTCGCGAGCCAGGCTTGGGAACACAGCTGTGACCACCTCGGCACCTTTCCAGCCCAATGTCATCACTGTGCTTTATCAGAGGACATTGAAGGGGATTTAGCCCATCTATCCCTTGCCTTTAAACCTCTGCACCTTCACAACAGAACACACACTCACTTTTATCCTACCCATCATATCATGAGCCATTAACACAAGAGACCTACAACAACGTTATTTATGGAGGCGGTAATATTATTGACCTGTGTGCTGTCAGGTGAGTGATTCACTTTGAGCTGGAAAAAGGAGCCATATAGAAGTGTCAGGCGGATTAATCATCTATCAGTCACGGTACATACGTATACATTCAACATTAAACAAAAGAATGATGCTTTGGCTTACTCCCTCTTCTGGGAGAAACAATCATTTTCCGAGGCGCTCTTCCTCACGAACCTCGCGAGGGGTGCTGGAGCCTATGCCAACCAACTAGGAACATTTGTTAATTTAATGTTGTTTATAGAGAAAACACAAACATTGATGAGTCATACATTTGGGTGTCAAATGTGTTTAAACTTGTGTTAAGCTGAAAATTGTGCATATACACATTTAGATGGAGAGGTCCAAAATATTCTTTCCAATCCACATTCTTCCATCTCTATCCATTTTTGTCAATCAGCTATTTATCTTGGTAGAGCATTTGGCTTAGTAGTGGGGTCAGATGAATTTTAAAAAAAAAGACCAATTCATGAAGAAAAGCTCCCTTGACTCTACTTTGACCGATGTGATGTGTCAATTATTTTGCACAGCATTGAAATTACACAGCTGAATGTTGCATGATTTCTGCAGTTTAGTGCAATGCTTTTTAAAACTACAAAACCGGACACCCTTATTTGTGTATTATTGCTGTGGATGTATGTTGGAAGAGAAGTTTTGACAATGAATGATGACATTACCGTGTAAGTATTGATTAAACTTTGGCTACATCGTTTGAATAAACAATGAAATTGATATGCATGTGTTCCCCAGAAGGCCGGAGAGTTATTTTTATCTGCTTTCATCAGTATGCTCACTGAAAGTTATCCCTTTACACTGTCCTGTATACGGCCATGTTGCTGAAAAGAAAAATACTTGAACTCATCTCTGAGTACGCATTGTATTTCCCATGTTGCCATACACCATGATGCTCAGCCATCTGTCGCAGCAAGGTGACTAAATGCAATGCCAATATGTTGAGGGGTCATGCGAAAACAAAATGCTGTCTAAACAAGTGGACCCAATTACATACACCAAAATCTGAAGTACACAGCAAAAACTAAAAGGCTTTGAGGGATTGTGACCTGTGTGGTGCCATCTGGATGCTACTTTTATGTATCCACCAATAATAACAGCATGCAACTATTAATGTTATCCTAATGCTATCAATTGTTAATTCAGAAAGAATGGTTTTCAAATTGTTTGCGTTATGACAATGGTCGTGTTAGATTTTTTTTTTTTGGGGGGGGGGGGGGGGGGGGGGGCGTTGGGGATTGTCAAAGGCACATGTGTCAAACCGATTCCGCGAGGGCCACAGTGGGTCCTGGTCTTTGTTCCAACCGATCCAGTGCCGACATTTTAACCAATCAGGTGTCTTCTAAAATAAGTAGCACCTGACTTTAATTAACTTATTACACTTGCAAAAGGTATCCACTTGTTGAGTTGGAATGAAAACCTGCACCCACTGCGGCCCTTTGAGGACCGCTTTGACACCCCTGGTCTAGGGTTTTTAGGGTCTAGTTGTAGGACTAGGCCTGAAATGAAGTAAAAGTGTGGAAGTAGAGAATTTTGGTTCAAAATGACTTTTGGCTTCCAAGCTAATCTGCTAACCCATCAGTAGAGTTGATTAATGGTGACTTGCCTGGCCAAGGGAGTGTCTCATGTGGCGATGGAACTGGTAGTATGACAGCATGCGTGCAATGAATAAATGCTGTACATGAAAAAAAATCCACTGTGCTTGTCGTAACAGCAAAGCGTGTGGGAGGACCGCAGATCATTTTTCCTCCTCTTTCATACACTTAAGCTCACGTGAACATACTGTACGTACCATTTAGTTGCAATTCTGATGGTTTTCACTATACCACTAAATTGTATGCCCATTTGTGCCATTATAACTGTCACCAAGACACCACCACCACTTACAGTTTAGCCACACACAAGTGCGGGCCCACAGATACACGCCTGTAGGCATACCTTCCCTCTACTGTCCTGCAGTTAATGCACCAGAGAGTTTCTCAGTAGCCAACCTGGTAGGATGATTGGCCAGCAAGCACCAACCTGACCTCTGTTGCCCATCAGAGTGTTTGCTGCTGTGGTAATGATACCCAGTGAGGATGCTGGGAGACGTTCTCCTCCCAATAATAGACAGGAAGGAAAAGTCAACAAAAGCTAATTTTAACATCAGGACACATAGATTGTTCTTTTCAATTTAGCGTTTGAGAAATCAACATTTTATAAGATTGCCAATATTTCTGTTGCTCTCATTTTTCAATTGAAATCTTTAGCACCAAAACATTAATATCAAACAAAAAAGTAAGGTTTTCACTTGTAAATTCATGTAATTCCCTGGGGAAAAAGATTGTATCATTACCAATGTATCATCTGAATCTTGTATGAATGTAGAAGATCTGGTTCATATTACTCAAACATGACCCTGTTGAGCACTCCATAAATGATATTCATATCATTATCCTGGAGAAAACTCATCACTGATGAGCTTCTCTGACTTTCACCAGAGATAACTGGCCTCTGAAATGCTCCATGGGTGGAGACAAGGGCAACCAAAGCACCAGACCTCAGGGTCTGACTTTAAAACTGAATAAGGTTTGATTGTTATTTATTTAGTTTTGCTTCTGTATTGCTTCGACGCAGAAACAACAAAGCATACATGAAAACACGGGGGGTTGGGAATACGTTCAAAAAATTGCTCATGTGATTACTCCTTATTGACATTTTTGGATCAGGCTAGTTAGACGAAGAGAACGAGAAAATGATCACCAAAAAAAGAGAAAAAGCCCTGGGGAATTTAATGTAGATTTGTTCTGCAACCCTTGCTGGCAATCAGAAGAAAGCCTTCTCTTTGCCGGAGAACTGAGGTACTGTGGTCATAAAGGGCAAGGAGAGAGAATGAGAGATAATCTCATCCCAGGATTTGTCGACTTTCCTCCACCCACCACCTAGCACTTGAAGAAGTACTTCATTGACGAGTCCCTTTCATTAATGTTTCTCTTTCATTATCCCCCCCTCTCCCTTTTTTTACTTTAAAGGTACACGTGAGCAAGTAAGAAGCTGCTGGCGTAGCTGAAGATATGACGTTAAAGAGGTTTTGAAGAAAAAAAAGCCAGTGGTAAGTCGAGTCCTTCATTTATGCCATGTTTGCCGCCATTTTAGGGTTGAGAGTTTCTTCACCAGCAAGAATGTACTGTGTTGCATAACAAAAACTGTAGAACTCTAACTAAAACTTTACTTTACTCTACTTTTCTTTTTGTGTCAGGGCTTCTATTCTTTCAACCGTTCCATATATCAGTTAATAAATCTGAACTGGCCACTGTCAAGGATAATCCTATTTTGAAAAAAAGGAGGATTTTATGATCTCATTGGGATTATTTTGCCAGATAGTCTGACAGCCATGTCACTTTGATTTAACTAAGATATATCATTTCATGTAAATTGTTTTAATGCCTTTATCCATTAGGCTGTTTGAATGACTAACCCAGGGCTGATCGAGCCTACATCACCACCATTTACACATATTGTATTTCCACTACTAGAACACCGCTTTGCATTAATTGTATGATATATCATTGGAAGAAAAAAGCAGGATTGTTTTCTTGGACTGGCAAAAATATCATTTGTCCACCTAGTTGTGCAATACATCATATATGACTCCATCATACCTCTGTCCAATTTATTAAGTATGATCAAAAATTAGGAGCGCAACGGTTCACGTGTATCGAATCAGATTCGTGTTAATGAAACCGATTCAAACAAAAGTTTTGAAATCAAACAAAACATTGCAAGTTGCAACAAAATAAGACTTTAATCAAAATGATGAAACTCAAGCAAACAGTTGTCTGAGAGTCAGGTAGAAAGTGGCCTATTCATCTTACAGTAAATTAAATATTATTTTCACTTTACAGATCGAAATAACATCAGTTCTTTTGTTTTCCTTTGTTAATGACACCTAGCTATATATAGATAGGTATAGCTAACTAACTTGATAAATGCTCCTGCACAGCTAGTGCTCAGCACGATATTTGCACTACTTGATTGTAGCATGCAGACTGCAAATGCACACACTATACTAGTGCTGCTTTTTTAAAGATGGCATCACATTAGTGGCATCCTCGTGTGAAAGATTGTTCCCTAATGATCTCCCCAGATTGATTTATGACAAACTGTCATCTTTGTTAAAAAAATTTGTGCTGAGTCTGTACGTCCAAATTGACAGGTGAGGCAAGGCTAAGCACGTACTATCATCAACCTGTCACAGTAGAAAGCATTGCGGGCTGCTGACTCCACTGCAGCCATTCTTTTATCCGATATTTGACATCGGTGGTCTTTAGAGATGAATTGTTTGGTAGGATAGCAACAGAGATGAATAAATTAATGAATATATACTAGTATGAAAAACAATATGGTTTTGTGGTTGGAAAACGTCACCCTTTTTAGAACAAATGATTGTGGTTCCATTTTTAGTTGCATTATTGTCTATTGATGACTCTATTCTACTTTAGTTAAATTCCTTGCTTACCAGTTCCTCATTGCTAAAGATTTTCTTGATTAACATGACTTTTGACAGTTTTCTACATGCACAAACTGTAAGCTAGGTGGAAGAAATTAGTGTTTAGGAGCAGATATAGGCCAGACCATCACTTCTGTGTCTATTAACCCCATCCAGCCAGGGCCCGCCAGTCTTGTATTTCCTAGACTTAGAATATGGGAATCACCCACTATGTACTGCTGATAATGTACATTTACCACTATAGTCCAATAATTAATTTTTAAAAAAAGTTGGTCAAGCCTTGCCAAAGTTAAGAGATTTTGTATGTACATGTTTTACTGTTAACAGTCATCTTATGTTTACATAACTACCAAATAACTGAGAATATGAATTTATTTACAATAATCGTTTTTTTTTTCTTTTTAAACTGAACACAGCAGGATAGGGTATGACTGTGCCAATTTAGAAATAAAGCTAAATCACTGTTACCTTTAGATATGCATTTAAAATACAGTTTATCCCATCTTAAGGGCACTTTACAGTACATTTCTGTTGCTGACAAATATGATTCCCTCCAGACAAGAATTGAGGTGCCAGCCCTGTAATGTGTCAGTGTTGTCACTTTTCGAAATTGTCTATAATGCATGTCAGACAAATGTGTCAAATTTCCAACACCTATTCCCGAAACCAGGACAACACAAGTAGAGCTTCTGTTACAGCTCATCATTTTACTTCCTGTGGCAAGGTTTGGTGTTCCACAGATGAAAGTTGTTTCAAGTGCACATTGCTGACTGATTTATTGTGCCTTTTTTGCTGTGCTTTAAGAGGGAGGAAAACATGTAATTGGATCAAAGTTCAGTGACTCTAATGTTTGATGTTGTTTGTCCCAACTGGTGAGTTGGCTCTAACTAAGGCAATTTGGGTCAGTTGGCTGATGTATCACTCTGCCTCAAAGGGGCACTACTGGGGGTTTTATGGGCACCTTTTTATTTTAGGATTAGAACATCAAATCAATTTCAACATGCGATAAAAGTGAGGGTAATTGCCCTTTTTTGTGGCTGTATTTTGTTTGCATGTAACACTTTACCCCCAGGGTTTACTCCTTAATTCTTGGGGTTGCATGCTCCTTAAGTGCCGTAGTGTAGCTGTTTAAGCTTTTAGCAAATTGCTAAGGACTTTGCGTTTGAATGAACACAACACCAACCATTGGCTGAGCTTTAAAGACAGTTTATAGGGAAAGGAGAGCAGTTAACTCTCAAGTGGCTTCCAGGATGTTAGCAGCACAATTAAACAAAGCTCTGCTAATCTTTACCACTGGCATCCAGAGACACTATGTTCACACAGTATGCTGTTATCAGTTGGTTAATTTACCTTGTGAGCTTCTATCAGCCTCAGTGTAACACTGCTGTCACTGCACACTATACCCACTATACCTCATTATGTACAGTATCTGTGCTAGAGGGATCCATGATGGAAAAACTACAAAACATATGAAATGTCTATTCATTAGAATTATAAGTGGTTGGTGTGCATGTTTAGTTTTTCTCCAGTAATCACAACTACCCAATACCCAATGTGTTTTTGTGTTATTATACCTGTGCATTGAAAGTTGAGGTAGACTCAGAACCAGTCACAAATTAATCACAAAACTCTACCATTTACAATATATCACTATCTTTCACTATTGTAGTATCAACTGCAGCCCAGTAATTTGCTGATGGATATTCTTTCTTGTTACATTAGGTGTAAGCTTTTCTTGTTACATTAGTTGTAGATGTTGGTAGGTGATTATCGAAGATTGAATTATAGAGGATGTCAGAGACGGAAGAGCATTTGTTTTGCATGTTGACAAATATTGACCAAACTTAGCATTGAGTTTTCATTGTTCAATATTGTATTAATTATGTTTCTGATGGCACCTTACCAATGTAAACATAATTGGATATTTAAACCTTATACAGATTTGCAAACAAACTGTATCAAAGCAAACTGAGCTGAACTATACTATACGGACAGCCGTTGGCGTTTTTTTTAAAGAAAAAAAAAAGAGTGTTGATGTAATCTAATTTGCAAACTGTTGGAATGTGGAAGAAAGCCAAAATTGAATATCTACAATCATAACTGCGGCTTCTTTTGCTGTGAGGTGACAGAGCAAACCCCTGATCCTTTGTGCTACTTGCGAAAAAATCCTCTAGTTTATTTTTCCATTACATCAGCAGAACTCTACTGCTTCATCAATTCAGACGTGTTATACTGAATATGAACTCATCTTTTCATGACATTTCACACCAGCATAAAGACCTTTAGAAAATGTAAAATTGTGGAGTTTCAAGTTTTCTAAATAGCAAGTGGTAGCCTGTAAAGCTCGCCAGAAACCAGTAGATGAAAGTAAACAAACGTATGGGCCTCAACACAATTGGCAGGGATATGTTGGTATGTATTGAGAGTTGGGTGTAGAGATACTATCTTTGGGTCTATGTAGCAAGTGCCGTGTTTCCTCAGGCCATCGGACTTAATCCAGAAGAATGAGCGTGAATGAGATGTGGCTCGAGCTTGCCATACCTACTTAAGTTCTGGTTGAGAGCACAGTGCTGTGTGGGCAAATCTATTCTGTCCTGGGCAGGGCACAGCATAAACATTGCCCTGGGAATACAGGCAGACAAGTAGGCAGGCCTGCAGGCAGTCAAGCGGACAAGAGCAAAACTATAAGGATGGTTGCCTTTAATTTCCTTTTCTACCTCTACTCAACTATATAAGGCCCCAAAGCACAAATAAATTACTAAAAAATCATGGAATGAGCAAACATGGAAATTACTTGATGTTGATTTTTATTTTTTTTACTATGCTTCCCTCAAGTATGCACTGTTATCTACCCCTGGACTCTTTCTTTAGCACTGGTCTTTTTTTTTGTTTTTTTTTACTATAACGCACATACTATAATCACAGAGCGAATCCTTTCCAATCCATCCAATGGAGCAGAGCAATGACTTTCATGCTCTCTTGCTATCTTTAAATGGGCTGGGTTTACTCCATGGCACACTAGTGCTCCGACCCCCTGACCTCCCCATGTAAACAGAGCACCACTGTTCCTCCTTGCACTACCCCGCTGGCACCCACTTCAACACTGTGCTACTACCAAATAAGGCTGTCTCAGAAGCAGCAAGTCAGTCAGCCAAGCAAGGGAGGAAACCATTAGTGATACAGGAGTCAGTGAGGTTGGTAGGAAACCACCTCTGGAATCACTCATCAGTATCAGCCTCACTCGCCTGGCTGTGGTGTGGAAGTGCACGTGCACCTAAGCCATACATATGCACATATAGAAAGTGGGAAAAAATGAAAAGCACAAAACGCAAACAGAAATCCCTGTGAGGCATGAGCAAATGATCGAACGTTCCTTCTGCCCCTCCCAGATTGTACGTCTTTCATTGTCAATGGCATTGAAAGAGTTAAATACTAAATATAGTTATGTACTTTGTTTTGAGTAACTTGCTATTGTATCCATGGTCAGTGTTGGGGAATTTTTCACACAAAATGGTTCAAATTTCAATTTAGAAATGGTCAAATTTGTTCACTTCATATACTCGTTCTAAAATCCTGGTGCTTACCCATTGCTGCCACCTAGTCAGTCTACACTTCAATACAGATGCATCTTTTACACTACAAGTTCACAAATATGAGGAAAAACATGCTTAAAATTACTCAAGTACTGACAACTGTGATTATGGAACACAGACCATAAGCAAAAAGCACTTTTTTTTACATTAACAACTGTTTGATTTGGCAAATGAATCTCTTCCTTTGTTTATTTCTTTGTTTCTGGTTACCTCCCTCAAGTTATGATAATTTATTTCGCTGTACTCCTTCACCTGCCTTCAAAAGTCAGCCAAGTGCAACAGTGCTGGAGGGACAACCATTTTGTAGAAGGAAAAAAAGTACTGAGTGCTTGTTTGAGAAAGGAAGTTGAAGAAACAAAGAAGAGGACTATAGAAGCTCTTCAATTTCTTTACCATGACTATAATACATTTACATCAGCAGAAAATAGATTCCTTCATTTTCTGAACCGCTTATCCTGACAAGGGTTGCGGGGTGTGCTGGGTCCTACACCAGCATACTACCTCCTGAATCGGTGGATAGCCAATCGTAGGGCACAAAGAAACAGACAACCATTCGCGGTCACACTCATGCCTAGGGGCAATTACAGTGTTCAACCAGCCTGCCCTGCTTGTTTTCGGAATGTGAGAGGAAACCAGAGTACCCGGAGAAACCCCTTGCAAGCCCAGGGAGAACACTGTTAGGACTGACCTCGGATCGAACCATCCTCCCCAGAACCATGAGACCTCTCTTGCCTCCCCCCCCCCCCCTCTCTCTTTCCCTCTCTCGCTCTCTTTCGAATGATGTTAAATGAGTACTAAATATGCCACACACACAAAATGTATTCCGTTCCTGGAGCAATTCACTGATTTTGTAGCCTCGCTTCTTCTAGTGCCCTTGATGTACTCTCCAATCTCTGTTGTCACACTCCTGTCTATCCTAGTGCTCACTTGTATATCAAGGTAATGAATTTATAATCTGTCCCAAGTGCTTTGTAGATTTCTATCACAGTGAAAGATAAGAGTGAGCATCATTGCACTCTAATAGCCTTCACCCTCTCAATGTTTGTGTACAGTATTTGTGGACTTTGTGTGTTTTATGCGCAACTTGAATATAAAACACCTTATGTTTTCATTTTTTTTATAAAAATATCTACGAATGTTGTTGCCGTCACGATGCACTATGGTTAGTTGCGTATTCAGGTAACACAACTTGGCTTCCGGACCAATAGGTAACCATTTTTTTACCGCGTAGAAGCACTGTACTGATCACAGCTGCGGATCTACGTTGTCATCTATCAACTATCTAATTTGTGTCCATCCAAAGGCATCTTCCCCCTACTTTTTCCTCTTCCTGTCAGAAGGAAAGCTGTATAGTACTTCTTTTTTTGCCCTTTGACTGGAAATTGCTCCCAAAAGCAGGACAATATGGTATTTTTATTTGCTAGTATCGAACACAGCTTTTCTCCCAAGCGCAACCAAATTGTGTCATCACCCCATCATGCATTCCATGTGTAAAACATGGCATCCTCAGTAGGTCAATGTACTATTTATTATAGATTTTTAAGTCAGTGGCAATGTCATGTGTTTCTAGTAACGTATTTTAGTACAAGAGAACAATTGTGGCTTATTAGTTCCCGCAAGTCTTTATAACCCTGGATTCTTTCAACATTCAATACAAGCCTGGGTCATGTCAATAGTGTCGTATGAATGCCAGCAAATGCAGTAAATGTCGTCTAAGGTTGTCTGAATTTGACAAACCTTCTATCCTTAACACTTGAGGGCCATAAACTGACACATGCTTGTGTTTTTAATTGTGCGTTAGATGAGGTGAAGTAATGTCTACCAGTTGAATGGGTTATGGAAGCAGGTTGTCGCCTCCAGAGACAGAGTGAGCAATAGCCTGCTGCTATCAAGGGTGATTGTGCGTCATCGCCTTTGGGTGACATTGATAAACGGACGGGAAACAAGAGGACAATAAAAAAAGGAGCATTGGTCTTTGTGTGGTCCAAACCAGCCTTCACTTAGATCATACACCTCATGGTTAACAATGTGACCTTTTAGCTCTTAATCTTAATAGGGAGTCGATTAAAAGCAATAGTAATATTTTTTTTATAAATGTCCTTAAGGTAGAAAATATTCACTTAAATACAAGTTGAAAATTGTGGATGCATTTGTCGTCAAAATCTTCCAATCTCCTTTGTGCTGGATGTAATTTGCCAGGATGTCAGAATGCTAGAAAAGATAGACACTGGATAGGTCACTAGTCACACTTAGATAACATAAGGTATAGCTAAACAATAATATATGCACACCCACAATAAATTAACTTGCATACATAATTTTGCAATGTGAGAAAAATATTCTTTACAGAGCCTTTAATTTAAATATTTAAAATTTTAATTTTGTTTAGATTTAGGTTTAACTACTTAGATAAGTGGTTTAAAATATAAAATATGTTTAAGGATATATTCTGAAAACATGCTCCCCAGAATTAGTTGGGTCAATAATGGCTATCTTGTGACATAGAGTTAGCTAGATAGATATGACTACCGTCTGAAAATGCATATATTTCCTTTGAAGAAGAAGAAGAAGAGTAGAGTGGAGAGACAAGTCTGATGTGACAGCCAGTGTGTGGACAGGGACTTCACACTGGCATAGCTAGCACCCAATTATGGCGAGGAAAGAAAAAAAAGCCCTGCTACGGAAGACATTTTGGTCTTGAGAGGATTTAATAGGATTTATTTTCCTGGCTCAAAATTTTAGTTTCTGTTAGTAAGAAAATATACATCAATGCGGTGAGTTTGAGTTTCAGATGCAAATTAATGTGGATAGTCATTGGTTTTTAGCGTGCGATGAGTCAAAACTGAAATTGAAAGTGGGTCAGAAGAGGAAAATGTGCCAAAGACGTTTCCAAAGTAATTATGCCACTGGAATCTAGACTACAGCATAGTGGTTGAAAAATCTGAAAATACTCAAATCAAATGCTTTTATTTCATAACCGCTCAACAATGTTTGTGTTGAAAAACGTAAATGCAAAATCAGAATATACTTAGAATATTAATTACAAAGCTAATCATTGCATTATATAAATAAAGGCAAAAATGAATTGGGATTATATTAGTACCATTATAGTACGTTACTTCCGGAAAATAGCTGGCGTTTATGACCAAGGGTAGGACCTTAAAATTGGGATTAAAACAGCTACTTTGGTTTATTTTAAGAACAAACTGGCTGTGTATTGTCGATCTAATTCACCCTCTGACATGACTGTGACCCTCTAACGCTCTTAGTTCCTATGGTAGGCAATGACACATTATACCAGTGGCGGTCCGTGCATTTTCTAGCAGCGCCTTCAGCGAATCAATCCAGCCCTCAAAAACTATTTTATGGCTATACAACCTCTACTGCACCTACAGCTGTGACATATAAAAAATAATCAATAATAACCTCATACAATTGAAATATTATTTAGGAATATAGCCATATTTTACTCATCAAAAATCATTTTAAACTGTACACAATATCCATCCTCCTTTCTTCCTTCTTTTCTATCGCCATCGAAGCTAATGCTAAAAGTCGAGCCTGTCCTGTCGTATTTCTGGCATACGTTTTTATTCGATTTAGTGCTGAAAATGTTCGTTCCCAGTTGTGACAGATTTGCTTGCTTTGGAGTTGTCCGACCTTTCTTAATGATGTCCAGCTTTTTTTTCTTGAAAAGTCCGTCTTGAAAATGGCTTTAAATCAACACAACAATATATTTGTTTGTGCAGCTTGCTCCAGATACAGTTTGGTAGCTCTGGCTAATCCACTCTATCACTAGCCAATCATAGTTGGTGAAAGTGACGACGTATCCCTACGCCTGCGAGAAGGCAATGACTTATCCATATGCCTGCGACAAGGCATTGTGGTGTTCCCAACTCGAAATCTGATTGGTTGTTTAATGCAGAAGAGCCTGCAGAACTGATTGTGAAGGCCTTGAGGCAGATTTCTGACCCTGGCAACAAATAATGGCTGAAATGTGATTGGTTAAATGCTTCAAATGAAAACACACATCTGGAAGCAGTGCAACCAGTGGGAAAAGCAATGAAAGGAAGCTAACAGACAATTTGGAATTATTTAGTATTGATGGACAAAATATAATATATGATTCAGATATTTCTTAGGCCAGTAGAGAAGGCCTTGAAGGCCCTGATGGCCCGCCACTGCATTATACGTATGTCAGTAATCTGCCTCCATTTACAGCGCACTGTTATTTTTGTTCTCCAAATCTTTTTCTTGTTCTCATTTGAAGCAAATTTCAGGAAAAAAATACTATTGAACATACACGAAATTAATCCTTCGGATATCTTTTATGATTCTATGCTTGGTAGCAGTCCATTCTGAACTCATGTTTCACTAGATGTGTACATTTGTTATGCACGTGTGGAGAAAAACGTGTAGTTCCCCTATCACAACTAAGAGCACATTCACAGAGTAAAATGATGTTACATGCATCTCTAACACAAAGCAAACGATTGAACACTCTCCCTTGAGCACTCTCCCATCTTCCAATTTCTGCATTTACATGGCATTTATGAACACTCAAAAGGAAAACAAAAATTAGAGTGAGAACAAGCTCCTGCTGTCGAGGAGTCTCATTATTCTGTTATGCATTGCACGTGTCATGCGGTAAGTGCTCTTTTCATCCTTCCAAAGCACAAACCTTGTCCAAAGAGTACCTTCTCCTACCACATTGAAATTTACCATGTTAAGCTTTGCACCACTAGGGGAACGAAAGCAAGACCCCTGGTTCACTGCTCAGATTTCCTGGGCAGATTAAACAAGGGGATGTTGTGAAAATAAGGTGTCATAGTGTGTTACATGTCATACTGGGTTTTGAATTTAAAAAAAAAAGCAGAACAGGTAGGAGGCAACCAATTGCAAAGAAAGCCTCTATCCATCTTTTATTCTCTGCATTCCTCAAAGTCCACACAAAATATATAGCCATGCAGCCCTTTTGATTGGGAACTCCATTTAATGAACCAGTAAATTTTAGCTGTTTTTCTTTTTTCAGCTGTACTGTAGTTCATTCTGAATGTTCCAATAACGTTTTAATTGCCATATTGTGTTATGGTGAATATTTCACAGCTCTTAACCATTCTGAATTGCATAAATAAGTGTTACGAGAAGTGGCTTTTCTTTATAATAGAGTATTTCCTGGACCTACCATGGCTGATTTATCTGGTTAGTGGGAGAGGACTGAGATAATTTTTAAATAAATCTCTCCTATTTCGGATACAAATTTGTCGGGGTTGTTATCAAGTCTTTCCTTGACCCAATCCAACAATTTCTTCATCTTCACTTTGAGTTTACAGCACCTTTAACTGACTCCACTTCATGTATTTGGTTGACCGAGACCAAGTCAATGCTGAATAATAACATTGTGAAGTTTAACGGCTATTTTGAAAAAAATATGTAAAATCAAAAAATACTGTATGATTTTTTTTTTTAGATTGTAAAATCTTGGAAAATACATCAAAATGAAGTATATAATATGATATTTATAAATTATTTTGAAACATTTATTAATAATGTATATAACATGTATTTATATTTATTATATTAAGTTTATATGTATACGCATGATACATTTATTTATAACACATTGATTAATTAAAATAATAAAGATAAGATATTCAAGGAGTAGGAATATATTTAATATTTTTCCTTATTTTATTATTTAAGGGACATATTATATTGGATCATGAAAAGTGCAGCAAATGTCCAAAACCAATGCCAAGCTTCTTCTAAAAAAACTTTTAAATTGTAAAATCTTGGAAAATACATCAAAATGAACTATTTAATATGATATTTATAATAGTTATTTTGAAACATTTATTAATCATGTATATAACATGTATTTATATTTATTATATTAAATTTATATGTATATGCATGATACATTTATTTATAACACATTGATTAATTAAAATAATAAAGATAAGATATTAAAGGAGTAGAATATATTTAATATTTTTCCTTATTTTAGGATTTAAGGGATATATTATATTGCATCATGAAAAGTGCAGCAAATGTCCAAAACCAATGCCAAGCTTCTTTTATTTATATTTGAAATTATTATTTTTTATGAATTGAAGAAATCTATTGTTCTATATCAAACTTTGTACCAATCTATAAAAAGGTTGAAATCAAAAATTGTAAAGTAGTGTCCATGTAAATTATTCTGCTTTGAAGACAGCCTCCTTTGGCAATCTCAGATATAGTAGGGTAGGTTTCTATTTATTTATTTATTTTTACACTTTTGTCGATTCCATATTCCCTCACCGGAGTTTGCCCCTCTGGAGTTTCTTGGAACATACCAAATGATTGATCTTACAACACTTGGAAACAGGAAAAACAAAAACTGAGCCTGATTTAAGTAGATTATTATTGTTTAATGTGTTGACTTTGAGTGAAGCAAAGACAGGAGCATTGATTTCATCTGGTTACATGGTGGTTTATTTACATGTGTAGCTGTGAAGGAACTTGAATGCACCAACTGGTGGATGTTACGTCTAAAGATAGCAGTGGAGAGGAAGTTTGGGGGGCGTCAGTGAACGCAACACAAGGCTCTGTATTTTCATTCAGTCCCAGAAAGCGGAGAGGAGGAGGGTAAGAGTGGGGGTATTTGACTCCTGTCTCCCAACCCCCAGCCGGTCCGTCCGTAAGAGGTGGATTTAGAAGAAAAGACTCCAAAACCTGCGACGTGGAGATAACGAAAGAAAAAGAGAGGAGACGTTTGGAGATTCACGCTCGGCGTCTTCGCGCACGGATTAACTACCGTGGGTTATTTCTATGTTCCTTTTTTTGCTTTCTTTCACTGGGGAGATTTCGCTTTGGAGCTTCTGATCAGAAAAGGAAATTATATGTGTTTATCTACGCTACATTCTCCATTCGTTGTTGACTTCTTTGCCTAGCTAAAAGTGGAATATACATTTTTTTTCTTCGTCCCAAGGGATATACACAAGATTGTCTTTTGTGGAAAAAGTACGACCGCTCACTCACAAAGGAGAAACCCAAGGATTTTTAAAGACGCTCCCACCCCCGCCCCCATCGTCTGTGGGGTCCTGTCGTGGAAGTTGCGAGTAAGTTTACTTTTTCCTCATTAATTCACCGTATGTCACGTTTTAAAGGCGCGATAGAAGTGTATTATTCTTGGTAGCAGTACGTGCATATTTAACATACCTCGTTTATATATAAATTGCATGTAAAAAAACAGTAGGGAATAATGTTTGACTCCCAGAATGTGAGTAGGCTGGTGGGCACAGTTGTCCACAGGATTCAGTGTCTATATGAAGAAAAAAACTACTTTCTATAGCTGTACTGTTTGGTTGGAGATATACTAGCTTTTGTACAATATTCCTAAAAGTTGATAATCAGTGTTTGTATACAGTCACAATGTATACCTGAACATGCTCTGATTGGTCATGATTTAGCTTTTTTTGTTTAAAATTTTGCATGGAAAAATGAAGACTTTTAAGGACTAGTAATTTAGATTTAATATTTAGAATTTTTTTTAATATCGGATTGAAAGAACTGGATCAAAAGCCCTAAATAGTCCATTTTTTATAGATCTAAAACAATGTTTATTTGAGCCTTTTTTAATCATGTTTTTCATTTCAAAAGAAACAAAATATATTTTTAAGTATGTTCAATATTGAAGTGGAAAACAGAAAATATTTGTATATTTATTTTTAGATTTTACAAAATGCTTGTTGAACTAAAAACACAAGGAAAACATTTATTAAAACAAATTAATGATTGATTTAAAAAGGGGAAAATCAGGAAATATATTGTACATCTATAAAAACATTCAATATAGCCCCAAGCCAGATGTGCCCCTCCCTTTTGTCAATTATTTAATTATTCTAGGGAGTCTAATTTGAATTGAATTTTCCTGAAGCTAAACACAGCTCTTCTCTCCAATAGCAACTGCAATCTATAGAAAAAAAGGTTTAATTTGTGTAATTAGATACAATGTGGCCATGCAGAGTAGCTCAATCCAGTAACTTATGTCCTTGACTTGAATTAAAAAAACAGGTATAAATAAATGTCTTGGAATGGAGAAAGGTCAAATGTGAGGGTCAAGCCCAGAACTATCAGGAACCACACCATTGTCTCAAGGAATGACTGGAGCTGGATTGATAATTTATTTCAAAAGACATAATGAATACATTTGTGTTTAATATCCATATTATCTATATTGCTTTCCAAGTTTTGATTTAATTAGCTATTATGTCATTTTTATTGTTTTCTGATGAGTCACATTTTGGTCAGGAATAAGATGAACTTGTCTTTTACAGTAAATAGAGGTTTTTGTCAAACAATTTATCACCTTCAAATAAATGGGCAAGGAAGACAAAGGGGGACAAGCTGCTAGGTTCAGCGGAACAACTGTCTGTCACTCAGCACTCAAGGCAGTTTTATTATTATTATATTTTTTGCCTTAATGAAAAAAATCTCAGATCAATGAATTTATGAGCTCCAGCCTTGTAAAGAGATGAAAACCTTCATTTTGGGAGGGTAACAAAGTTGGACAAAAACTAATTCAATTGTGGCCTGATATGATTTATTTCCTGTCAAGTGATCAAAAATGTTCAAGTAAGACTATCCTTTGGAGTTTTTATTCATTTTTAAAATGTATTTTAATCTGATCTGTTCTCATTGGAAGTGTACCTATAGTTTACTTTTAATGCGATCAAATAGGCAAAGCGTTTTCTGAAGAACAAATCAATAAATCAAGAATAAAAACTAACAGGGAGCAAAGCTACTTCCATCTGTGCCAAAATGCTCACAAACTAAAAGAAAACAAAACGGAACTAATGATCTGTTTACTGTTTCTTTACCACAATCATAAGTCTTTTTAGTTTCTTTATTTAAATAAGATCACCAAAACAGACAGAACAGCACAGAAATAAAGTTAAGGTAGCATTTAATAATTATCTATCTTTGTTTAAGCTGTCTGTTTGTGACCACAAGCATAAATGTCTTATTTTTAAACTCCAGTTTGTATGACCTTTTTTTGTTTTTTTTAGGTGCAAAATCCCTAATTTTACAAATTGGGCTGTTTAAATGGTCCCTGGTATAATGGGTGTTGAAAATGTCTTTCTTTCTGATTTTAGGCTTAACATTTAATCGTCACACGTTTCCTTTTATACCATTGCTTTGTTCAGTTCAATCAAATCCAAATTTGTGGCCATTTCCGTGGCATCAAGTGCTTTGCAATTAGTCACAATGCGTTTGATGCAGCTACACAGTTAATAACAGCGGCAAAGAGGAAAGGAAAATTATGTGCATGAATAGTGGTTTTGTTGCCCTTAGAGCTAATTGTGTGTATTCATTTTAATTAGCCCAGAGAGCTAAATCAGTACGCTTTCAGTAACATGAGGTGCAATTAGTGCCGTTTGAAAATTGTAGGCAGCGTGGCCTGTGCAGTGTGGCATCGTTCCTCTCCCCTTGTAGACAACTCCTTTTTCAGAAATTTAAAATGAATAAATAAATAGACCACCCCCCCCAAAAATGCATAAAGGCCAGAATAGCCATATAATATAGGAGTTGCAATTAGAGTTTGTGTTTCCGCAAGGGTTGTTGCTAACGCAATCACTCAATCAAAAGAATGAATATACATTTAATTATCTATTTAGTTTTATTACCTGCTAAAACATAATCACCAGGGCTATAGGATGGGGGCGGGCTCATTCTTGACTCTTTATATACATGCACTTTATTAATCTCAAGGGAAAGTTTAAGGAAGTAGGTTAAGTGTATGAGGGAAGAAAAAGGCACTACACACTAAATGATGAGTAATTTCAACAATAATACAGATTTGTTAGTTTTTCAATAGCCAGCAGATGGTTCAATATTTTCGCTGTATATTTTTAGAGTTGCGGTTATTAGTATGAAAGTACCAAACAAGATTGTTAAACATTTACAAGTAGGGGAGTTAACTAAAATCTTTTGATTCATGTTTCGTACCGATGGAAAAAAGCATTTCAACAAATATGGCCTGGTTAAGATTTTGAGAATTAGTAATTGTAACTATTAAATTTAAAGATTTGGGCCTGATCAGTATTTAGTATGAATTGTTGAACAACTTGATTGATATCCTAAACAATTCCCCAAAAATGGGAATTGTTTAGGATATAAATCACATTGAATATCTGATTTTTCTTTAGTTATTTTCTTCCCACTGGGGAAAGAAATTGCTTTAGTGTGCAATTCTGATTTGGTCGTCTGCTTCAAATACATAACATGTACAGATGTACAACATTAAGTACAGTGGTACCTCGGGGGGACTTTATCCATGGAAACAACGCACTCGTAACCGAACAAACAAATTTAAATTAACTTGGATTAATATATACAGACACACTCAAACATACGTTTAATGTAACTTTACACAAAACTGAATTCTAATTTTGTTTTAATCTTTTTTTACCTTTGTAACGGGTTGACTCCACCCGCACGTTCAGCCGGAGTCTTCAAAACGAACGCATCAAGAGTTGTTTGTTTTTGCCTTCCCTTCAAAATATTTCGAAAATGACGCACACAAATGTCATCACAATACGATAACGGGCGACCACTTGCCAGCTTGTTGTTCTACAAAATCTGAAAACTCTTGCCACTTCGTTGTAACTTTCCTGGGTGATAATTGAGGCAAATGTCTTGATAAATTCCACCGCGGCTTTCGAATTGCAACTACCTTTTATCCACAATAAAAGAAGGCTCTCCATCTCGTCATGAATGTCACTGCGCCGGTGGGAAATTATAGTTAGTCCTTTGGAAGGCCTCTTCTCCTTAATTGCGTCCTTCTGCTTAAAGATGGTGGATACGGTTGACGTATTCCTCTCGTATTGCCGAGCAAGCTCGGTGACATTATTTCACGCTTAATGTTGATTGTCAACGGTCGCCTTTTCTTTGCAAAACTCTGCCGATGCATTGTTGTTTACTTTGTATGTAAATGTAGTATGTGGGGGAAAAACGGGGGTGGGGGGATGCAAAGCTCCGCCCCGTGCTCGTAGATATATTTTACACACGAAAGAGATGCGGCAAGACAGTGTCATGGCCACCTGGCTTGGTCGCATCTCAAAATTTTTGATTGTATCTATGGCGAATTATTCGATCAAAATTTTCATCGTATCTCGAGCATGTCGTAGGTAGAGCTGATCGTAGGTCGAGGTACCACTGTACTGTGAAACCAAAAGTATTTCAGACATGGGAGATGGTTTGAAATTGGTCACCTGTTGATGGATTGACTGCAAAGCTAAAGTGTGTGGTCCAAACAGTAGATCTTTCGCACCAGGTGTGTTGTTTTTCTAAATCTAAATAGCCAACAGTTAAATCAGGAAAAACAGAACACTGCATTTTTTTGAAGGAATTGCAACAAACACCTGGGAATTGAGGTAACCACTCTCCTGTCTGTCCCCTTCTTCTTTTATCTGGTTGTTAGGCACATTCTATGTTCAGTGTTATTACCAGCTGGCTTCCGCCAGATTGATGCGCAGCTTTACCCTTGGGCAGTCTGCCTCCTCTTCTCAAGCATTTGTGGTTGTCTGGTAGGAAAGGTTGCCCTGTGCCCAGGCGGTGTGACCCCATGTGAGCTTCCAGACATGTGGCACTGGGGAGGGGTTGAGAAGGACCTCCAGTTCTTTTGCTTCATTGGCTAGAGCAGGTTGCAGTTAGCTCATTTAAACACAGCTCATGCGGGCCGTTAGCCAGCCTGTTGAGCCATCTGCATGAAGAGTGTATCTGGGAAGCAATTGCCCCAAACAGTTTTTTTTCTAATTTTAGCTTCTGAACCCACATGAGGCAATAAACTTTTAGCCTTGCCAAAACTAAATGCATGACAGCTGAGTTGTAAAGGTCAGCTCTAAGGTCTGGTCCCTGCAACAAGCAATCTGTCTGTCAGTGGGAGCTTGTTTTGTTTGAATTTTGAATAAACATTTGAATTTTAACCTTTAATGGTGACCATGGAAAGTAAAATGATCTTTTCATTAGAGCATATATTCAATTTCAATGTGAAATGGCACATTAGTATTTGTTTAGTGGGCCAGATCCGAAGGGAGTGAAGACATTTCTCCACAGCGGGGCTCAGTTGTCCTCATGACAAGACTCTTTTAGAGCTGTAAATATTGATAAATGCAGGTGCTTTGAGTGTTAAAAGTGTCGGCAAATGAAAGGAAGACAACAGAGGGATAGTATTGCACACTTACAAAACAAAAACCCATTTGAAATTTTTACCTGCTTTAAGCCACCTAAAACATTAACACCATATTAAATTAATATTTTAATAACTTTAACAACCTTATGAAAATTATTGATAAAGAGAAGTGTGTCAGTACATAGAAACTTGCCTCAGATAATGCAAGCAATTACTGTTTTTATTAGCCTACTATAATCCTGGGATATTTTCTTAATGACTGCGCAGTATTAAACGCTTGGAAATGAGAGAGGTCAGAAGCACTAATCAATCTTCAATGTCCCATTTCTATTGTCCCTTTTGTCAGTTTTGCGGAGCCTCAACTTTTGGGACATCTGGCACTCTGTGTGTGTTTGGGTGGGGGCACCCAGTTGCCCTAAGGTGGGAGGTGACTGATGGGGATGACTAAAATCATGTGTGTGCAGAGGGGTGTCATTGTGTGGAGAAAGGGAATTAAGAGTAAGCAGATAATTAATGGGTGGAAATAAGTGTGCGTGTGTGCGATGCAAAAAAAACAAATAAATAAACACACAAAAAAACCAACTAAATATTAGTGCCTCGGAGGGTGAGAAATAAAGAGAGAGCATCCAAAAGTATAGTCACATAAGTGCCCTGAGAAAGGAATAGAGGAAGAAAGAGGTGATTTTAAGAGAGATGGAAAGGGATGTGTCAGTCTGCAGTTGCTAGGGTTAAGGAGGAGCAACTACCTGACTGCCAGGCTGATTGTTCATACCTATGCATCAGGGGATACGCGTCCCAGTTTATGAAAAATGGCGGCCATTGAGTATGTGGGCTACTTTACAGAAATGCTTGTCTGTGGAACAGGGGTGATTGAATTGTATGCTGATCCCTCTTAGAGGAGATGCTTGTTCCCACACTATGTTCAATGTAATCCGTATGTCATCCTCTCAATACAGTTTGGCACAGTGTATAAATTTATTTAACATTAATTCCCACAACAACACGGGACAATGCATTAAAAAAACAAATCATGATGCTTTGTCAGTAATTACAACTTCCGTGACCGGAGCCCCTTTTCAAGCAGCATGCTGGCTCATCCTTCAGTGAGAAGAAAACAAAGCCCAATACTACAGTGTGGATGTGGAAATTATTGTGGGAAATATTGTATTACACCTGACCAGAAGTGTGTAAGAGAACGAAGATAGGGAGAATCCACCCGAGGCAACAACCATTGAAGATCTTGTCACTTGTGCATCTCATAGTGTGAAACGCATTGCAGTGAAGCACATCAAAACCTTCTCTGTGCTTGCAAAGAGGGAAAATGACATATTTATGTAAAGTAAGACATAAGTTATCCACTTTTTGACAGGAACCAGAGTTGAACTCTTGACTTCAAGGTGAGCAGGCCAGCCTTTTCTTTTATGTTTTCACGTTAACGGGAATAATAGAAAAAGTCTGTTTTCAGATATGTCAGAAAATGTCAAACATCTTTTTATTTCACCGTCTTAAGCATTTTTTCATTATAAATTTCTTCTATAAAAAACTTCAAACAGTTTTAAAGCCAAGTGTGTTTGTGGATTTTGATTGTTCTTAACTTCCTCGCTGATGTCGATCTCCTGTTTGTTAGTTAATTATGTAGTACAATAACGCAAAATTGATGTAATTTCTAAGTTAGTTTCCTAAATTGGAACACCAACCTGAGGGGTGACTCAATAGACCTTCAGTTTGTCAAAATAAATATAATCAACACCGTCACTTGTAGACAATCAAGATTCGACCTATCTGTATATACGCCACACCAGAATTTAGGCCGCATGGGTAAATAGAAAGTTTACAGGATGGTGTCTAAAATTGTAGCTGAGAATCTGGATGAAGTCCGTAGGCCGGGGTCCCCCATTTTCACGCAGATAAAAAGAGCAGCAGTACATTTGAACTAGTGCCCTCGAAGGATGCAACATAAGTACAAAATAGGAGGGAGCAGATTGGGTTTAGTTTTTTTTTCACCCACAGCCAAACTGTCATTTATATGCCCTAGGGTACTCCCATTTATGGAATCACCAAAAGGGCCATGGCCTCACTTTCCAGCTGCCACTGGTGAAGTTTGTGCCAGGACTGGAGGGGATTTTATGCCAGATAAGATTTGCCCAGTTGGCCACACTTAAACTACTCTATAATAAAAAAGAAATCAGTTACTGTGCCAATCCTATGCATTTAAGTTATCTTGTCATCTTATTATTGAATACGTTTTTGAAGCATTAGTGGTATCACACTGGTGACAGTCGACAACTACAGTAATTTCTTTAGCAAACAGTTCTGTCTATGTTAGTCAATATGTAGTAGAAAAACTTTGTGACACAAAATGTAATGTACTATCCTCATAAACTTACACATTTTACTATGTGCAAAATATAGTATTCATTCCATCCTTCAGAGGGTTCACCAATGATAATGTAAATACTCAGTCTGAGTTTGCGTGAAGCAAACAAGTACACACCCTGTCACTTTTACAATATGCTGCTCTATCACACACAGAGGCCAACATCTCCCGATGCAAAGTACCCAGGCTGTGAGCCCATCCAGTTAATACTGGAATGTCCTCTTCTATTGTACATCACAGTTGGTTATTTGGTTGATGCCTTTGGGAGTCTGGCGGGGAATAAATAACATGTTACATGGGATAGTGTAGATGGAAGGAAGTGGGAGAACAATAGCATCTCCATACTTTATAAATTGTAGAATGTGAGTGTTAGATGCAGTATGAATAGCAAAATGGTTGGGTTGACATTTTTATTCAGTGGAACACAATGATTCATGTTTTTACCTCTTTAGCAGAGTTGTCTCTGATTCAATCACATGATCTGTAATTGGGCCGATCACACTTTACTAGTACTAGTGGTCAGGAGTTGTGTTATACAGCAACTAGATGAAGATGTACTAAATGGAAATTCATAGAATGATTAACTAATATTGATATTACATAGATGACATAGATTATACTGCGGACTGCTGGCTTTTGAGAACATTGAAGTCTTTAGTTGCGGCTCATAATGCGGAAAATACAGTAACAGCTAATGCTGCACAAAACTATTTTGTGCTGTTAACGGTTGAGGTTTACCATTGATATGTGGTGTTCTGTAGTCACACGTATGTAAAACATGTATGTATATGAAGAACCTTAAAGAGTTCATAAGCTTATAAATATATGGGCATGCTGCTGTAGTGGTTGTAATAGTGTTGTATGAGTACTCACACCAAGTGTACATTTGTAATACTTAATGACGATTACATCATTTTCAGCAGCAATTATTTATGATGTTCCAATGAGTGTTGAGATGCATTCCTCTGTAAAACATGTTGAACAGTAGAGAATTATGTTGCATTGCCTAGAAAGGGCTCAAGAGACCAGAGTTCCATGAGTGTACTGCATGGTTCTTTCTTTTGTCTGAGCCATAGCCCTCCATGTTCTCCTGTTTTCAACTGCTTTCAAGAG